>NW_009920697.1:0-17280 GCF_000696875.1 Nestor notabilis
GTAGGACCTTGCAGTTGTCTTGGTTAAACTTTATAAGGTTGGCACCGGCCCACCTCACAAGGGTGAGAAGAGTGTTTTGTAATGACTGTGGCTAATACAGCACCGAAGAGCCTGTAAATTTCTTTGACTCATGAAACTGGGGCACACGTGTTTATCTAGAAACCGTACTCTTCTGGCTCCTAATTATGTGGGAGTGTAAAATGGGTGTCAAGGTGTCACATACCTTTGTTTAGGGCAGGTGTCAGTGTTGCTGGAGCTGTAGAGTGGTTCACATAAAGAGCAAATACATTAAATCACAAGCACTCCTTTTCCTAGATGGAATGAAAACATTTGATATAATCGACAACAGTGCTTGCAGTGAACAGGGAATGTATTTATGTGTAGTGTTGAAAGGATCTCTGAGGTTAACAGGGATTTGGGGCAAGAATCGTAATCACTTATTTACTCCCCTTTGTTGATAGTTGTGATTACCACTTTTCTGTTAAAAATAATTTAAAATGTGATAGTGTGATGTTAAAGCAAGTACTAATTTTTAATTGCAACATTTCTTTTCTCATAGAGATACAGAATACTCTGTGCCTTAAATGTAAAATAGTATTTGCTCAAGAAACTCTTCACTAGTACCTGCTGCAGCTGCTTTCTGGAGGGGAAAAAAAAACCAACAAAAACCCAAATCCATCTCCAAGCCTCTTGGCATCAGAAGTTATGTATTCTTTAACATTCTACTGTTGTTCAAAAGCACTAAATTAATATGCAAATAAAAAAAAGACATTGTAACTAATCTCTAATGGATGCAAAAGGTGTCATAAAGCACTGAAAAGATACTTTGGAATAAATAAATACAGATTGTATAAAAATTTACTTAAGTTTGGAAGCAGTCTACCAGAGATCAAGAAAAAATGTTTAGTCAGTCACAGAACCACAGATGGCAAAGACAGTCAAGGACAAAGAAAGAAGTCTGAAACATTGTCTTCGAGTCCTTCTTTGCAGAGTATCCTTTCTCAGTGTATATTTCATCACACTGCACACTATTGCATGTTAGTTTTCCTGTCCTTCCAGCAGCTCAGACTTTTTCCTAATACGAGGAGATGACTTTCTGCCTAAACATCATTCAGCCTTTCAAGTTAATACTTGTCATGTTTTGCTGCTTAGGATATGTGATGGGCAAATCTGCATTGAGATGTACTAGTGTTCAAGGCTCACCTCTCCAGCAGCCCCTCTTTCCACAGTAGTATCGTGGTAGTAGTGACCACCAACATTCATGCAAGTATAGACTTACCCGCTTGTCCTGGTTTCGTGATAACAGGATCTGTTCATTCACCTCTGGTGAAAGAGATGCAGACTTTTTTTTTTTCCAAGGAAGTTGTCTGCAGGTATACTTTTGAAAAACACTTTTAGCTTTCCATTTTAACAAGATGGCATTTACCAAGTGTGCAAAAGACTTTCATACTCCATCCAATCAGGAAAATCAAACCATTCTGCAGGAGTGTTTCTTGGCAACAGGATCAAATGTCCTGCATGACTGGTGTACTGTTTTGTGGCTTTTCATCATGTGCATAATGGCTTGTGTGATTTGGAATGATTGTATAAAGGCCACCATGGTCAGAAGGGTGACATCTTTCCTACATTTAGTTTAGAGAGTGACCCCAAAGATAGGATCCACATGGGCTGTGCTGAAACAAGGCTTAAAGGCTTTGCTTTTTATTCTGAGGGAGAAAAGCTTAAGGTCAGCTTTTGTACATCCCCAGGAATTCTATTATGCATTATTTTAATTTTCTACACTCTTCATACTCTTCACTTGGAAGCATCAGGAGTATTTTGACATGTAAGGTGGATCCCAGCCAAGACCAAACAAAGTCTTTTTCTTTGTTTGCTGTAAGAGTTTGGTTTGTGTTTGGTTTTGTTTTTTTAATTATTCTTGCATCCCTTCCCGCACAGTCCTGAGACATTCATAAATTGCCCAAAGCTGCTTCAGCAGTGCTGTTTTCTGCCTGTGTGTGTGCCTGTTTCGTGCCAATGACACTTGGTGCAGTCTGGCTGCCAGGCCAGGTGGTTTGTCCCTGCCCCACTGCCAATGGTACCTGCATTGTTGTCTGTAGTCATACACTCCCAGCACAGCCTTTCTGTGTCCTGCTGTGCAGGCAAATGTATAGCTCTGTCTTTTGAGTAGTAGAATTCGAAACTGAGTGGACTGAAGTAGCAAATGTTTGCATATAGCTCTGGCAATCAATGATTTCTTTCAGTCAGGTTTATTGACCTGGCAATCCAAGCAGTTTCCATCCTCCCCCTCCTGCTCTATTAGCAAGCAACTGTTTCATAGAATCATAGAATAGTTAGGGTCAGAAAGGACCTTAAGATCATCTAGTTCCAACCCCCCTGCCATGAGCAGGGACATCTCGCACTAAACTATGTCGCCCAAGGCTCTGTCCAGCCTGGCCTTGAACACCTCCAGGGTTGGAGCATTTACAGCTTCCTTGGGCAACTCATTCCAGTGCCTCACCACCCTCACTGTAAAGAACTTCTTCCTTGTATCTAATCTAAACTTCTCCTGTTTAAGTTTAAAGCCATTACCCCTTGTCCTACCACTAGAGTCCCTAAGGAAGAGTCCCTCCCCAGCATCCTCGTAGGCCCCCTTCAGATACTGGAAGGCTGCTCTGAGGTCTCCATGCAGCCTTCTCTTCTCCAGGCTGAACAGCCCCAACTTTCTCAGCCTGTCTTCATGAGGGAGGTGCTCCAGTCCTCTTATCATCCTCATGGTCCTCCTCTGGACTTGCTCCAGCAGCTCCATGTCCTTTTTGTGTTGAGGACACCAGAATTGTACACAATACTCCTAGTGAGGCCTCACAAGAGCAGAGTAGAGGGACAGGACCACCTCTTTTGACCTGCTGGTTTGATAGGTCCAGAACTGTGCTTGTAACATCAGGACAGTAGTATTTTGTGAAATATGGGCAGATCTCACAAAAGTTGTGGTTAGTATACTGAGCATACAGGTAAACTGACTGCTCTCAGGCTCCTGGAAAGGCAATCTGATGAAGATTTTCTCCAAGGTTACCAAAGAAACAAGGAGTTAGGACTGGCTGCTTCCATTGCCACTGCTCAGAGAACAGTTCAAAGGGACTGGGGAACAAACTGATATAATTCTGGTCTTGTGTCCAAATATCCTTGTCTTGTTCCTGTCCCTAAGATGTATAGGGGTAGTATTATTTTATAACTGTCTTAATATGTCAGTGCTTACTTTGGCAGTCCTCTCTGTCTGCTTAACCATTCCTGGAGTGGTAGCATTGGGTGTTCAAGACACATAGGCGTCTAAAGTGTGTATTATTTTAGGAAAGCCAGAATTCTGGATTCCTGAAGTCTGAAACAGGGAAGGATGTGGAATAATTGTGCTTTCTTCTCTGCAGAGATAATGAGGTAACTGTCTTTTTGTGCAGCTACAGGAACGATTTATTTCTCTGCTTTACAGCTCTGTACCATGCTCTTGGAAATATTCTGATTCATGAACTTCCACACAGCTCAGCTTTTTCAGCTTCTGTAAAAGCATTTGTGTACTCAGGTATGTACATAGCTTTGAATGAGGCAAAGATAGCAGCAGCAGCAGCAAGCACTAATGCTGGTCTCAACTTTTGACTCCCTTTTCCATCTTCTTACCTTTTTCTCTTTCAATTGCTTGTGGAAGTGGCAGAGATGGCTAGCTCCTGCTTACAGTGGATAACTTCTCAGTCTTGGAATAGAAATCTTAATTCAGTTCTTGGGGTTTTTTAAAATATGGCCTATTTCAGGGCTCCTTTCTCAGTAAGGCTGCACTGAAGTCAGAGACCTTCCTTTTTTGTTCATTGATGGCTGTTCTTGTTTTCATGTTTCTTCAGACCCTTTTGTGCCATCCTGCTTCCACTGTTTTGCTCAGGAGTTTTTCTATTTTTCCCCCTCTCTAGTCCTGGATGTTTTGACAAGAAAGAATCAGAGCTGCTCAGGTGGATCACGGGACACTTATTGCGAAAGGAGGGACTCCTCAGCCTGATGTTTCATTCTGTGCCCTCTGCTCTGTCACAGGTTCCCTCACCCTGCCTGTACCAGTCATAGCCCAGTGAAGTGGAACATCTAGAAGTCACAGTGAACAAGTTCTGTTCCGGCTTTGTCAAACATTTCTGAGTGTTGTAAGGTCCAGCAGTGGAAAAAATAAGTGCCGATTCTGGAGGCAAAACTCATGAGGTAGAACTAGGAACAAAAACATGATGTTACGCTATTATGGGACAAGTAAAATCCAGTATTAAGCATTGCAATCACGTGCTGAGTACAGTGACACCTGAAACTTTTGTCTCCGAGGTAGCTTTATGAAACTGGAAAAATAGGTGAGTTAGACAATTTCTTGCCCTTAGATTCTTCCTTGCAGCCCAGGGTTTAATGCACCCACAGAAACAGTAGGAAACTGAGATTTCTAGGCTTTCCATGGAAAACTAGGGGTAAAAAGTCTCCATAACTAATCTTAACTGTAAACTAGCTATGATGGTCTTGCCTAACTTCAGGAAAATTTCTAACCACGATTAGCAAGTAGCAGGTGCCTGAGCCAGACTGCAGACATGGAGTAAGGGTTTTCTGATTCTGTCTGTTCACATGCTGCAGCTCCCGGTGTAGCAACTTCCCAAACTGAGAGTAGCAGTTTTCATTTAATAGCCCTTAACTTTCCCCTAGATCTAACAACATTTTGGTCCCGTTTAGAGTTTTGGCCTCCACAGCCTTCTGCAGGAGATGGTTCTGTAGTTTAAGTAGGCTCAGTTTTAAGCCTGCAGTTTGACAGTTTGATGCTCCTTTGTTCTGACATTATGACAATCTGAATAGTATTTCTTCTTTATCCACTCATTATTTTATATACCTCTACTATTTTCCCACCTGCAGCCCTTTCTTTCCCCACCTTAACAATTCTAGTTAATCTCTCATCATGCAGATATTATGTCATAACTTTGATCAGTTTTTTCACTTTTCTTTACCTTTTGTAGTTGTACTGCACCCCTTTTGAAACAGGTGACCAGCACTTCACATTAGAGTCAAGATACAGACACACCATAAATACATACAGTGACAATATTTTCTTTGCCCTCTCTTTCTGTCCTAATAATTGCTATAAATCCATTTGCTCTTTGACACCACAGATACAAAAATGATATTTTTAGAGAACTATATTCAGTGGCTCCAAAATCTCCTCATTAGTGATAACAGACAATGTCAAGCCTACCATTGTGTTCAGATAGGTAGGTCTGTTTATTCTTCCTTTGGGCTTCTTTGTGTTTATCAACACTGGATGTAATTCTATCTATATTGATTTGAATGGAATTTCTTCAGTGTTGTTTAATACCATGAGATCCTCTGAAATCTGACTTCTCAATAAGTGCCTACTTCACTCCTTTGAATTATATCCAAATCTTTTCTAGCTCATTGAATTGCCTAGACTCCAGATCCTTGAAAAACTTTTACTTGTCTTTTATGAAGTTATTAATTTACAAGAGGCAACTGAGGACTGGTGAGAAACTGGTTTTGTAAATGAAGAGTTGTTACTTAAAAGCAGGCAGAGTGCCACTATTCTTTCAAACCCATTCTTTTTGAATTCTTTCTTTTTTAAAAATTAGGTGCTTTCTGAGTGCACATAAGGAGCAAATCTGTTCTGTTCACTACTGGATAAATTCAGTTGTGATGCTGTTTTCTTCATTCTGAATACCACTGTGAAGGAAATCAGTGTCCAGCTTGACAAATTGTATGTGTCTAATGCTACAGCCTTGAGTAGCCAGCAAAGTTTTGTCCTGAAACCTGGGGCACTTGGGTATTCACCAGGAGTGTAAGCAGCTTTGTGTGAACAGTTCTTCTGTCATAAGTGGTTGTTGAATTCCTAGTGTGATCTTTCTGTGCAGTTTCTTAAGTCAAAGTCCTTAGGTGCAGAAGGAACATCTACATTGCAAAGTGTTCCTCGCTGTGAGACTGAGCTGGTATTACTAGAATATGCCTAGTTATGTCAAATTTTGGAGTAATATATAGACACCTTAGTATGAATTCCACCTTAATTTCTGATCTTATGGATTACAACATGAGATCCAAAATGCCAACCCAGATGCCAAATGGCAGAAAAATAAATTGCAGAATGGGATCTCCTTCTTGCATTGTTACTTACCTGATTCAAGTGAACCTGACTGAAAAAATACAAAAAACCCCCAACCAATCCAAATCATGAAGAAGCAAATTAAAATTAATAAATTACAAACTATGCACCTTTCAAAATTGCTACTGCTACAGAATTCAATAATTAAGAAATAATTATTTCTCATTGTTTAGGTAACAGTTTGAATGGGGAAATATATTTATTATTTCTTATAACTCTACAAAATTAAAACATATTTGTGTAGTTATTTTCATCTTTTAAGTTTAAAAATGTTTGCCTGTTCTTGTTGAAATGCATTAGATTTTGACAAGGAGGAAGAAAGGTAAGGAGATATTTTGACAACAATCCTTTTCAATTGTGATTGGGCATAACCCGCATTATGTACACAGCAATAGGTGAAAGACTGCTGTTTTGACTACTTCTGTTGCTTTTGCTCTGGCTTTGCTATATAACATAAATAATAGATAAGTATGGCATTTGATTGTTGGTTTTGCTTTTTTTTCTCTTCTGAGTAGCTGTAAAGGATCCATTTAGTGAGGATATTTAGGCAGCAAAGCATACGGATAGGCTTAAGGAAAGATGATTACCCAGAGGTACTTATGTCCCACTTTAGTGGTCTTGCAATTCTGTCATGCTATCATTGTGGAATGGCCTAGGAAAAACATTATAAGGGAACAAGAACTTTCTAAAAGAATTGTTAAATTTACTGATAACAGAAGCAAGGGATAGATGATGGATTCCTCTCTGTTACATTTTTCTGTGGTGGCACCAACTCTGAGACTCTAGAGCTCTTGTGGTTGCCCAGCTCCTGCAGAAGGGACACTCACAGCAGGGAAAAGGCAATTGGTTGATTTCCCCCTTTCCTGTGCTGTGCTGCACTCTTCCACTGGCTTCACTTTAGGATTTTTAAAACCCTAGGAAGGCACTACTGACTGGTGCTGGGATTTTCCTAGGCACTACAGTGCTTCTTTTCTCCTTCGTCAATCAAACTACTGAATTATTTTTTCAGCACAGAAATTTGTATTTTGGGAGTGGCAGTGGAGATACTTTACCTGATTTAGCCCTATTTTCAGTTGAGAAGCTGTTCTTAAAAAAACAAACAAACAAACAAACAAACAAAAAACAAAAAACAACAAAATGCTTCAAAACTGGATATGTGCCACATCCAAAGGCAAATTCTAAAAGTATTTACTTTTAAGTGTTTATTTTAATTCTAATAAAAAAAGAAAATGGATTGGGCTTTTCCCTGTGCTTCCTTTTCTATGTTATTATTCTTTTTAGAGCATTAATGTAATTTAGATTCAGTCACTAAGTAATCGAGGTTGGAAGGAACCTTCATATGAATGAAGATTGCTTTGTCCACTCTGTGTTTTCAATGAGTGTGAAAAAAAATCACACCATTGGAGGTTAATGCTCTTTGCAATTCTGAACATATCTGAACAAAGAAAGCCCAAGATACATAACTGCTTGTGTTCCTTAGAGGGCATGCTACAGTATGTATGCAATTTGCCTGACTATGACAGGACTAAACTTAGGTACCACATCCAGTCAAGAAATTTTCATAAATATCTAAAGAAATATTACCCTATGGATATGAGATGGATAATGAAGGATCATTTTGTTATATTTTTACTCCTTTACCTATACTCCAGAAATTCAAATGTTTCCTCCTATCTTTTTTCTCATTCCCTTGCGTTTAACAGGAGTGAGGGGCAGAGCAGGTGATCAGTTGCTTTTCACTAACACAACTTGGAATTGCAAATATCATGTATCAATGAATTTGCTGACATTGTATAGAGCATGAATCTTCAAAAAATCTGTGAATCAACATGTTCATAAAAACTGTCTCTAATTGTTTACTCTAGGGCATTATTATCCTGATAGTGTAAATGGATCTGAAAAGAGGATCCTAGAAATGTAACATGGTTTTAACATAAATCAGAATTAACCTATTCGTAAGCAGAATAGTTTAAAGCTGGAATGCCTCTTCTGCTTTAAAATATATGAAAAATGTAGTAAGAAAGGGAACACTTCAGCTGTTTCAGGAAAGTCTCCTTTCTATGTAGAGATGGAGAAATTTTCTTGAGTATGATGAAAATAATATCCTTCTTTTTTGTTCTTATGAATCAGCTCCAATTATTGCTCCTGCATTGTATACTGAAGGTTTTATTCAAAATCTAGCCAAGGTGTTTCATGACATCTCACTAAACTTTGAAACTAAGCTATCCAGTCTACTGCAGAAAAACACCATCCTGAGTGCAATAACATTTCAAAGAAAACCATTTTAAGACCAGTACTTGCAAAAATCCTCCTTCCTTTTACTAATTACTTTAGAACAAAAAACTGATGGGAATTATCAGACCTGTAAATGTGCTATTAACAAGTATTTTAAACCTTGTTTCATTTTCAAAGGAATGTTAATTAAAAGGAAAGAAAAGCAAATTTAAAGGGGTAGTTAATAATTTCCTGATTTTTACTGTACGCTACCTTTATTCATTCCTCTGCACAGTCTGGGATTTTTGAAGAAGACAAGGCTATGCGAGGTAAGCATGATAGTAAGTAAGGATTAAACTTCAAACCTTCTTGCAGTCTACTGAAATGAGCAGCTTTAGATTAAAAACACCCAGAGATTCTTAGCAAACATTTGATCCTGAACCTCTGATGCCAGATACTGTTCTCATAAGAAAAGAAAGTAATAGTGTCCCAAGCAGACAAACATTTGCTACAGGTGGAAACAGAGCAGGAAAGCAGCAATAAGCATGATGTGCGCAGTTCAGGGACATGGTTGTGCTGGCTGGTACCTGGGAGCCTGATTCATGAGTGCCACAGCAGCTGGACTGAGCAACAGTTTAACATGGCACATGGTCAAACCAGGGCACAAGGGAACATAACAGCCTTGAAAGTCTGCCTTCTGCTACCAACAATACAGCCACATTCATGCCTCAGCTATTTATTAGGCATAGGCATCTTTATTTCATTGCAAAAATGGTGTCTTGGCTGCAGAGTTTGGCCTTGAAAAGAAAGAAAGGAACAGAAAAGTTGGTTTTCAGTTTAACTTCTCGTCCATATGTAGTGTGTGCTCCAACTCATCTTACTTCGTTGTCTACAGTGTAGAAATTTACCTATGTTACTCACCTCAGGCTCCCTTTAGAGTCAATGAAGAGCTATAGATGCTTTTAGGACATTATTCATCCAGTCTATCTTAGCCAGCAATTTCAATGACAGACGAATTATGGCTGAGAAGTACCTACTCTCAATCAGCAATAAAGGGACCCTAGAGTAATTAGTTCAGATGCAGGTGTCTATGCATGTATCCCACTCTCTACAGTGTCCTAATAAGCTCCCTAAGGCCTTTTTCTACAAAGAAAACTAGTTAAAATTTTTTGTGACAATGGTGTCCATTTAATTTCATGAACTAGTTTCTGTTAAAGGAAACTTTCTCAAGGTATTTTTATACACTTATTTGCAGCCTGAAGGTTGTTGCTGTATGTCTAAATGGAGAAGCTTTTTCAAGAAGAGCCCTAAAGTGGGCAATATCATGCTCCATTTTTTTGTAAATGGAGAGCTTAAACACAGTGATTCAATCAGAATTCAAAGTTGTCCCCAACTCTTCTTGTTTAGCATGTTTATTCTGACTCAGAATGTATTTTAGGACTTTGTGAAGTGCAAAAGCTTTGTTTTGGTTAGATCTGCTAGTGCAGTGTAAATACTTGTTTTCAATTTAAAGGTAAGCAAGAAAACTTGGAAGAAAAGCTTAGTCATCCCACAAAAGACAAAAAAAGTGCCTGTGACTGAAGAGGGATGAGGCTGTTTAAGAGATGATTTGATTAGAGGAGACAGAGGAGACATCTCTCTTGAGTGGTAATTGAGGCTTGTAAGTTTTGTGGCCAAAGCAGTAATCAAACATATGTCCAGAAACAACAACTATCCCTTCTGCATCTGTCAGTGTGAGCTCTGATCCATTTTGTTGTTTGGTTTGGGTTTTTTTTCCTTTGATGTGTTCTAGAGGGAACTTTTGTGAATTATAGTGTCAGAGGATGAATCCTGGAAATGCTCAAACTACCAAGTTTGGCTGACTCTAGTTTTCAGTGTATTCTCATGAGCTCGCACAGCCTGTGGATCTGAGCATCCCTTTACACATGGGACAAGAATTAAAATGGGAAATTATGCTAGGTATTATCCATTCAATACTTATCAGAGAAAAATAATCCATATGTTCCTAATTTAGCTATGAGTGTACTTCAGTCAAGAGAAAACACCAAGAATGCTATTAAGCCCTCAATTTTAACTAAAAAACATCGGGGCACTTTCCTCTGGCACACAGCGTGTGAACCACTTCCTATGATGGAGTTTCACTCAACAAATTCTCTACTATTGGGACTCAGACAGTGGCACTGCTTTTAATATCTTCTACTCATCCCTTGAAGCATGTGAAAATTGACAGTTCTGCTTGTGAATTTTTCCTAGGCTGGCAGCAAGCATTTGTGGCCCCTAGTGAATTTGAGCTGTGAGATGAAAATGTCCTGCAGACCTTTCTGTTTCCCTATTATTGCTGGAGATGCAATTTGACCATGCTCTTGGCTTCTCCACAGCCTGCAACATTGAAGTTGTCTAATTGCTGAGAGCTGGAAGAAAGGTGAGCTTTTTCCATCAGGCACTGCCAGGGAATGAGGAGGTTAATGATACTTCTCCTGCCTCCCTTCCTTGGTAAAAGCAGAAACAGCTGGTTTTCCTAAGTTTGACCAAATGACACTTCTCTTTGCCCCTCTGCTCTTCTTTGCCTGTAGCTACTCTGCCTAAATTGAGGAGTTTTCCTTAGTTTAGTGGTGCTGACAGCTGTCATAGCATCGGCCACCCATGACCAGTCTGCAACCTGAAATCCATGGTGTTGAGGCTGGGGTCTTCAGATTGACCACATTCAACAATTAAGTCCAGAGGAAAGCAAAGACTTACTGCCTCCACCAGTCTTTGAAAGAAAATTTCTTCCTGACCCCAAATCTGGTATGTAGTGTAACACACCATGCAAGCAAACCAAATGACTTCTTTAATCATCTGTTTCCTTCTACCTTTGTGGCTGAACACTCCTTGCTGACAAATTTTATAGTGTATGATTTTCTATATGAAAAAGCCTGTCATTTGTCTGTTAACTTTTTTTCTCTTTAATTGAATGACATTTGAGCAGGTTGCTAGGCCTGAGAGAAAAGATCATGAAGGTATTTTATAACAGGTATCTGTCATCTTTTTGACAGGAATATGTCAATTTATACTCCTTTTTTATATATGATATATCAACATTTTTCATGAATGCCATAATCAATATCCAGTATTTCATTTTCTGCAACAGCTTTTTTGCCTGATAGTCTTCAGTAAGAGTCATCTAGACACAAAATGTATGGGATCTCCTTTTTCAGAAGCCAAGTAAGCATTGCATCACTTTTTTCCCTGCTGATTGAAATAAAATAGAAAAAATACAGATAGAAAGGGAAATAAAGAGTGGAAAAATTAACACAGTAGAAATACCTTAAACAGTCCAGTGACTTTTAGAAGTAATATGGTTAGCTAAAACTGAGTATTTGCTATATGTTGTGTTCTTGTGTAAGCATAAATGAAACAATTACAAAACAGACAAAACCAGGAGTGCTCAAGTGAACAGTTTGCATAGGATAACCTTCCTCAGCTGAACCACCGTGAGACTTTCAAGTGATGCTTAATTTTTAATGTTAAGGAATAATGATCAATGAACGTATTCATAAAATCATATAATTATAGAATGATTTGTGTTGGAAGGTATCTTTAAAGATCATTTAGTTCATGGGCAAGGACATTTTTCACCAGATCAGGTTGCTCATAGCACCATCCAACCTGCCCTTGAACTTTGATATTGGATGGGGAATCCACAACTTCTGTGGGTAATCTGTCCCAGTTTTTCACCACCGCACTGTAGAAAATTTCTTCCTATGTCTTATCTAGACCTAATGCCTTTCAATTTAAAAACACTGTCACTTGCCCTGTTGCTACAGGCCTTAGTAAAAAGTCTCTATCTTTCTTATAAGCCCCTTTTATATATTGAAAGGCTGCAAATATATTGCAAGGCTCTGCAAGGAGCCTTCTCCAGGCTGAACAACCCCAAGTCTTTTAGACTTTCTTCATGGGTGAGCTATTCCAGCATTTTGACAATTTTTATGGCTGTCCTCTGGCCTCTCTGTAACAGACCTGTGTCTGTTTTGTACTGTGGACACCGGATCTGGACACGTTACTACAAATGGAGTCTCATGCTTCTTTCTATGCAGTCCAGAGTAGGGTTGGTGTCTCTGCTGCAAGTGGCCATCACCAGCTCTTATTTTTCATCCATCAGTATGCCCAAATCCTTCTCTGCATGGCTGCTCTCAATGAAGTCCTTACTCCTTGTCTCTACTTTAAACAGAGCGAGTTCACTGAAAATTTGGGATAAGCATAATATAGACAAGACAGAAAACTTTACATTTTCTTGTAGGATTCACCTGTATGAGTACGTTACCTGCGTTATATTTCTGGAAAGGTTTTCTGCTAATTATGTATGGGTAGACAATATTTATAGTATATTTTTACTCATTTTATAATTATGGATATAAAGACAGAAATAAAAGATGTGCAATACAATATACTTTGTAGCACAGACTTTATTTATGGGATGTTTCAGTAAACTAAAATAGCTATCTAAATAATTTTGATGAATGGACTGTCATGGTCCAAGTGAACAATTTTTCATACAAAATACTGATGTGATAACATAAATACATTTCTCAGGAAAATACCAATTTTGCCAACATTTCTATAAGTTATCACTGAGACATTCCATTTTTACCTCACTGAAATATTTTCTTTCAGCTTTGATAGGTTATTTTAGATAAATTTTGAAAACAGGAGAGGGAAAGAACTTACGTTCCCATTGTGATGGAACAAAACACAGGTTTCAAACCTACAAGAGAGAAATTAGATTTTTCAAACAGTTATACAATGCAGATATAATCTAGGGTGTACGCTTACTCAGCAGAGAAGTGCAGTTTCTAACAACAGAAAGCTAAGATTCTCAGTGTTGCTGTAACATTGTTCATACATTTCAGGTATTTTAATCCAGGAAACAGTGAGTGAGATGATGCTCTAGCAAACAGCTGAAGCCATATTTCAAAACTTCTGAAACCATCAGTTTCAAAAATATAGCCTTTAAAAAAGGATGAAAGGGTATTTCATATTTTAAAGGGCTTTTGAAGATCCCGTGTGAAATTTTTGATGTTTGGATTTAACTGTATCTGTTTCAAACAGCTTTTGGATATACTTTGGGTTGCTGATACCTTTCACTCCAGTGATACAAAGTACAAGTTTCAAACTGTTAGTTTGAGAGTGGATTTATTTGTTCATGTTTTGAAGAGGTACATATCTCGTGATTTCCACCCATGAAAATCTATGGGTTATTTCTGAATTGAGCCCAGGCCCTTTCTTTGTAAAAAATGGAGCTACTAACTACATGTTTCATGGTCTGGGGAATTGTGAAGGGACAAGATGTAGGTGAACCTCTGAAGGGAACTCAAGTGATGCATGTCCATATTGTTCATGGTATGCATGAGAATGAAAGAAGTTTTTCGTTGAGAGATGCTGCGAAAAGAAGCAGCATCTCAGGCTGGGCCCAAGCAAGGGGACCAAAGAACTCCCCTAAAAAAAACAACCAAACCCCCCCCACACCAAAAAAAACCCAAACAACCAACAACTAAAAAAAAAAAAAAAAAAAAAAAAACCCCCAAAAACCAACAACAAAAAAAAAAAAAAAAAAAGAAACAACACCCACCCAAAAAAAAAAACCCAAACAGAAACTTGAAGGAGATCAGTAAGGTGCACCCCTGAGACTAGAAACACAAATAGTCAGGTACAAACTAAACCCTTAGCAGAGGACAAAAAGGAGGCCTTCAACGCCTTCAACATGGTAGTTGAAGCAGTGGTATGCAGTATCTTAAAGTAGCAATAACAGATGTCAGTGGGAAAACCTAGATTGCTGCTAATATTGGTAAAAAGGAGGGGACACCTCGAATGTACTCTTAATATACCAGTCTGTTTCTTTAACAGGTAGTTGTTCTAGGGCTTCTCAGGATGCTGAACTCCCCTCCAGAAGATTTTTGATGTGCTAATTCTGTAACCGCAAGAGTTGGAACCAGTACTAGTGATGAGCTAGTATAATGCATTTTTCATCAAGCTCATGTAAAGTGAGGTGATTGAAAAGCAACCACAGAACTTTACTGAATTGTTTTCTAAAGCCACACTGACTTAGCAGCTAATGGGGATATTTACTTGATGGCTACTTGGAGTCAGTGCAGCTGGAAGAAAAATAACAGTAAAGGGAATTCAATTTATTTTGTCATTAAGTTTTGTCGACGGATGATTTCCAAACTCTGTGGTAGACTTTGTGATTATAAAATGTGAAATATGTATCTTTGATTCATAAACTAAATGGTAAGAGCTTTTTGTAATCTCTGTCCTGGAAATTTTCCTCATGGCTACATCTACATCTACCAGAAAATGTACAAGCATAGTCCATTGTGGTTTAAATGTGGAAAAATGCTGAGGTTGTCAGTTAAAATGCAGATATGAATTTGTATATCTTTATTAACTTGACATTCAAATCACTGTTTAATACAATTTCCAAGAGACTAAGCAACCTACTTTTAGTAGGTACTCATTTTAGATGGCTATTTGTATTGCATTTGCTGTCTTTCTTAGACACATAAGCAACAATTTTATTGGCTCAAGCACAGAACAGCTGGCTGATCCACAAAAAGAAAAGCCATGAATGAATTATTCTGCTTGTCCTGAACATATAAAACAAAAACATCTACTACAGCAAACAACATGGGATTTTTGATTATCTTGCACATTTTAGAAAAGCTGTTTTAGAGAGTAAAAATAAAAGATTTTTAGGAAAGTTTTATTAGTATTGTCTATCTGTTCCTTTCACATGGCAGCATCTTTGCTTGCTAAGAGCTATAGTCATTTAGGTAAAGCCATCCATCTATCAATTCTTTTCATCTGGCTGAGCTTTGGGTCACTTAGATTCACAGTAATTAAGATAAAGCAAATTTTGAATCATACAAAAATAGAGTACCGTTTTACAGCAAACTTCCTACTGTGAATCATGGTCCTGGGTGACATGCTCTCCCTAGTCAGTGAAAAGCTGCACTTTGAGACCTTCCTCTACAACCCTTTTGTACTGTAAGGTTGTTGCATAAAACTTATTTTAATTTTGGTGGGTCAGACATAAGTAATTGCAAACTAACTGTCAATATTTTGCGCTCTATTGCTGTGCTACAGTGCTGCACTGTGGATGATTTTTTCCCTCTCTAAGTAATGTTCCCCTGGCATCTTTTCTTCCCAGCTTTACCAAGAGATTTCCATCTCCTCTGTAACTAAGGTCATTACAGAGTTTCTGAAATTAGGCTAACTTACTCCTTTGTTAAACATAGAATCATAGAATGGTTTGGGTTGGAAGGGACCTTAAAAATCATTTAGTTCCAACCTCCCTGCCTTGACCGGGGGCACCTTCTGCTGGACCAGGTTGGGCAAAGCATCATCCAACCTGGCCTTAAGCATTTCCAGGGATGGGGCAGCCACAACTTCTCTGGGCACCCTGTGCCAGTGCCTCACCACCCTCACAGTGAAGAATTTTTTCCTAAAGTCTAATCTAAATCTACTCTTTTTCAGTTTAAAGCCATCTCCCCTTGTTCCATTACTACCTGCTGTTATAAAAAGTCCCTCTCCAGGAACTTTTCTTCTTCCTGTTAACGCCAAGCTTGGGCTTTGTTGTCATTCCACCTGCCTTCAGGAGCTGCTGGCAGAGGAGAATGTGTGCAAGTATTTGCTGCTTTTTCTCCTTTTCCCAGCAGAACTGCTGCTTGTGATGACCTGAGGCAATCTGGCACAGCTGCTGTGAGGCAGTTCAGGGGGCATTAGTGCACAGGACATTTGCTTCTGGAGAGTTCAGATCTGTCTGGACATAGGGCAGGTGTGTGCTGTGCATGTGCATGATCATTGCTCTGTTGCATAAGTGTGCATAGAAGGTAGTCTGTTGAAAAGCTGACATTGTGCTTCTTAAATCTCAGAGGGTTTAGGGTCTACAGAAAATCTAGGCATAGATGGGTGCCAATAAGTGGTCCCTAATGCAAGGCTGGGCTGTACATAAGGCTGGGACCCCAGTGTTGCACAGCCTTGCAAGTTTTCTTGGACTCTCAATTATGACTGGATCAAGGTTTGAGCTTCTTGTTTTGTGAGGAAGGGTTTCTTTAAAATTGGACATCCAGATGCCATAGGCATATCTTGCGTACTTAATGTCCCTAAGACAGTAGCTTAGACAGGAGCTCACAACTTGAAACTGGGTGCCTTTGGCTTCTTTTCTTCTTTTGTGCAGAAGCTAAAAGACATCTCATTAAGTTGTCACAGACTTTGTCTTGCTACATCCTGCTACAACACAGTTAAGATCCAGCATGGCAAATCATATGGCAATTGCCACAGCACCCAAGGTATAACCTATTTGAAGTAATGTGTAAAAATCCTACAAACTGAGCATTCATTCGCTGTGATCCACACAAAATGCAGTGCTGCTAACAAACCACACTTTACAAATTTTTCGTACCAGAATCAGGTAAGATCCAAGAACAGGCTGAACAGTTAACTGCGCTTTCCTGACATGACTGCTCCACACAACTTCCTTTGTCACTGGTAAAGCATAAAGATGCCTGCTGAGTGGGTCTGCTGTTCCCAAACAGCCCTGTGGGCTGTGGAGATGTGGGATGAGGAGACCAACTCCTCATAGCTAACAGGAAAATTTCCGAGACAGGTCTGTTTACCCCTGGTCTTTAAATTGCCATAGTACACTGGAGGAGATCAGTAGACATTGTGGAACTGCTCCCTCATTTTCTCTGCCCCAGTGTTACCAAGATTTCTGTTGTGTTTTCCAGCTGCAATATGTTTATCCTGGAGAAGCTGTAATGGTTGGGGAAACAACTGGCTATAGACAACTTGCTTGGTTTTAGTGTGTCAATTGCCAAAGACATGAAATAAGTAAGCAAGCATGTGGTCTTACATCATAAAATCATAGAATCATAGAATAGTTA
>NW_009920698.1:0-32822 GCF_000696875.1 Nestor notabilis
ATATATAAAAATAGGGTGTGTGTGTTTTTACAGCTGCACTGTTTAGGGGGGTTGAGTGGAGGGAGAAATGAATTGTAATATTCTGGGTATCTCTAACCACAGAGGGAGTGATGCACGTTCTTGGCAGAGCTGGAATGTGGAAGTTGTGAGGGTTGGCTCTGAGATGTGTCTCCCTGGGCTGATGGCCACACTGGGACTCAAGTCATTGTCTTTTCAGAGTGGGGAGCTGGGGCTCAAGAAGCTCCCAGGCTTGCTAACCCCATGCTGTTACTTGTTGTAACTGACAAAAGCAGTACTCCTAGTTTACCCTTACCTATGGGTTACCTTTAAGGACAGGGTTGAGAAATGTTGTCATTAGGTATTCAAAGCTTGCTTAAGTAGTAGCTTATTTTAATAGTAAGATGATGCTTTTTCATAATATTTTACTAGTGAGTTCATTTAATGAAGTGCAAAGAGAATGTAAACTACTACAGAGGATGTGCAATTTGCTTGATGTTGGTGTTTTTTTTCTCTTTCCCCTCTGGGGATATTAAAACACTTCATGCTAGGGATTCCTTATTGTGCCTTGTCTTTCTTCAAGGCACTTTACCACTTGACAGTATTTGACAGGAGATGATAAACATGAGGTAATACAGAGCACAGCAAGCCACTTACTTCTGTGTAACTGTTGAATGTTTTAGGTGCCCTAATAAGCTCCACAAAGCTGAGTGATTAGTTTTTTAAACATGCTGTCAAAACTACATAGTGTGTGCATTGCCTCCTCCTTTTCTCAACCTTTGAGTAATTTCAATATCCTAAATTTAGTTGTTATAATTTCATGCCAGCTTTATGTTTCCTTCAGGCCAGGGAAAATACCCCTATGTTTCAATGCAATGCTAGGAACAGTAATAGCTACTTGGATATTAATACTGCTTGGAAAATTACATCTGTTGAATTACTTCTAAAATTGCTTCTGATGGATGCAGGAAAAGAAGCAAAGCTGACTGAGGAAGAAAAGTACATCATTGCTTGAGTTTGGCTAACTTGAATTAGGAAGGTAGGAACAAACCCCAACATACAAATACATTTGAGAGATGTAGGACAGGGATGAAAACATTGGTTCAGACTTCGGCAGCAGGCGTTCACAGAAGAAATGTCAGATGGTAGGATCAGTTAAATAGAAAATGGCTCTTCCCGAGTAATTTTGTGCTGATTGGGTTGTGGGGTTGGCAAAGAAAGAAGTTTGTCTGATGGCATCCAGGCTCCCAGGGTGATGCTTCCTCACTTCACACTGAACAGGAAGAATGCAGTGAGTAGAACGAACTCTCATTTACTCGGTTGGATGTGCTAGTAGATAACCATTTACCTAAAAACTAAAATAGTCCAGTTAAACTTGTTATAAGAAAAAGTAAGCAGCAATGACTTAATTTCTGTGAAGTATATGCTGTATGATCTATGTATATATGGGTTGTATAATTTAAAAAGTTTCATCAGCCCCAGTTGGACTTTGCTATTCCTAGTGCAGCTGTTCCAAGTCGTGCTGATAAAGCCTCAGAGAAGAAATAAATATCAAAATTTTAATTTGGATGTGAAGTGGCAGCCCACATTGCTAGCAAAATGACTGAGTGGTAAGTTGGATAGCATGTAAGAAAAGGAGATAAAGTAGGAAACGTCAACTCTGTTGCGTTTACAAATGACTCTTGTCCTTCACTATGTTTTTCTGAACACGCATAGTGGAGAGAAATTACTGTTCCTCATACCTGTGGCCAGAAAATGTCAATAGTATATTTTGGACAGTACTTCTTTCACGTATATTTTAGATAATGCTCTTGGAAAAATAGACAAAGGCCATGTTATGGCCATAACTCTTGATTGTGATGTTATTTTTGCTATGACAATGTGCCTTCATACATTGGGGCTGCAGTTGTAATTGAGGATAGTGTTTGTCAGAACAGAAGTGAATGATTACTAAGTCTAGGCACTTAACTATATTTTGATCTGATACAGAATTCCCTGTAAGGAAAGGCAAAGAAGATACCACAGGTGTCATCTACTCTGTGATGATATAAAAATGATAGGAAATACATGAGAAGGGATGCTATATACCAAATAGAAACTGTGTATTTCATGTATATAAATGATGGTTATACCAGAATCAGCACTGTGTTTTGTTTGCAATTATAAAGCACTGATAAAAAGTTTCATCAACAGATCCTACAACTTATTTAAAAGGAACTCTTTCAGCGAAGCTCTCTTTTTAAAGTTTTTTTCTGCCACTTTTAAAACCGTTTTCTCTGTCTGTAGAAAAGCAAACTGAGGTGTTGGACTTGCTGACTCTGTAAGGAAATGGTGTTGCTCTGTGTCACGGTGTGGCAATAAATTGCAAACAGAAAACTCTCAAGTTGGCATCTGAACTGAACAAAGTGCCCAATAGTTTGGAGAAAACCAACAGGCAGCAACATTGGTTAATAAAAGATGTTACTTGTTGAAGAAGCATACCTCATTTACAGGCATGTTGCAAATGTAACCCATGAGCCTGAAGTGGCTGGCCATTTTGCCTTAAGTCATCTTTCCTGTAACTTGGTCTCAGGCACAAGGCCTATGAATGAATTACCATGGAGAAAATTAGGTAGTGATCTCGGGCTTGCAGCACTTCAGCCACGCTGTAGTAATTGCCTCTATGTGTGCTTTTGCCTCTACGTAAGAGCAGCACAGTGTACTCTGCCCACACTGAATTTACTTGGTGTTAGTGTGTGTACACAGGCTGGTTATTGTAGAATAGCAAACGTGCCCCAGCTTCACGTGGGTGCCCTTGTGTTCAGAGGTGACTTTAGACGTCACCTTTCCTCTAAACCAGTGAACGCCGGTTGGTTTTTTTTTTCTGATGGTATGTCCTGTGTTGTGTCCGTGCACTTTGGCCTAAATAAAATAAAGATGCAAATCTTTATTACTAGTAATAGAATCATTTAAACGAGTTTTAGCGTGTAATATTTTAGAAATTTTATGTAAAATAAATTGAGTTTATTTGTTCCTGCTGTCCCTTTTCCATGTACTGCATAGAAGACTTTGCATCTGGTAGCAAACTTCAACCAAATTTTGCAGTGGGAGAGAGATACGAAAGGTAGTTATGGTCCTGTTATTTCAAGGAAGATGGGTGGACAGGTGAAGTTGAGACTTTCTTAATGCTTTGCATGTATAAAAATTAGAAGTTTCAGCTTGATGTTGCTAAAATGGGGAAGTCCCCCTCTGTCCTTTCCTTCCATCTAACCCACCTCTCCTGAGACTAGCTCTAGTTTTTGATCTCGTGGTGCTCTGATTCCTTTTGCTACCCTAGTGGACAGAGGAAACCACTGGATTAGTTCTCTGTGGTTTTAGTAAAGTGAATAATGCTCTGTGCAGGAACTGTGGTGAGGCACGTGATGAGGAAGATGGGAGCTGGATCATCCCTTCTGTGGAGCCTGTACATGGGGGTTGGATGGAAGAAGCTGTTCATTTGGCTCTGGTTGTCTCCTGAACCTTTATTAGATGTCTGAGGATCTGTGTGGGAGAGACCATGTTGATACTCAGTGTTCAACACTGACAGTGCTATAGGAAAGAAGACTCTGCTGCCACCTGCCCTGCTGGTGTTTGGTGTTTGAGGGCAGGAAAAGGAGAGGGATGTTCCGGTGGTGAAGTCATTAGTTCAAGGGGACAGCAGTTTCCACGTGGTCTCAGATAAATCATTTAATCTCTCGGTGCCTGAATTCTTCATCTTATAAAACGATGTTAGTCTTTTGGCCTTTGGGTTTATAGAGTACTTAGGATAACAGGGTCAGTTGTAGCCTGCGGCTATCACATGCTTGCATGATCAGGAGATAGTAGGTCTTGGGTCTCTCAATGTGTTTTTTTAAAAACAAAATGTTGCTGCAGAGTGAATACAGCTTATTGCATGACACAGGACCATCGTTTCTCATTCTCCTGGGAATTATCCCATCCATTTTTCCAGCCTTGTGCCTATTTTTGCACTTTGGGATTTGTTGCAGCAAGTTGGCCATACAGTATTGCAACTGCATAGTTAAAAGCACTTCTTTTCCATATTACTTCTGTGCTCTAGAAGTGAAAAATCAGAGGGGAGATGGACTGAGTAGGATCTTGGTTGCTTTTAGTTGACAAAGTGCAGCTGTATGCTTTTCTTCAGAGTATATTGTGTACCTTTTTCCCTACCTGAAGCTTCAAAAGAAGGGTATCAGTAGACATGCTTCCAGTTTTAGGGCAACTGCTAGCGACTTAGGTATAGCCATCCCTAAGTGACAGGAGAAAGCTTTGACAATGTATACAAATTTTTGCAGGGTCTAGTCCTATGTGAAAATCAGGCTCAATAAGAATGCAGAAATATCATAAACAAATACTCATTTAACAACAGTAACAATACGAAACTGCCTCTGAATCACAATTTCTTCTAAGGTAAATTATGTGACCTTAATAGGGGGAAATCTTTTAGAGTGTGAGGGTTTTTTCTTTGAATTGTATCAAACTACATTTTTATAGAAGCCTAAATATCTTGAATCCTCTTAATGTCTGGGAGTTTTAAGACAAATGGTAGAGGAACAAAAGGGGAGGTGATTTAAATATCTTGGACAGTAAAGTCTTACAGGCAATAGCTTACACTGTGCTAGGAAGCTGAGGCACAGTATTCATGCTGAGAGCACATTTGAGCTCTGCGGTTAGAATAGTTGCCTTTTAAACGATGTGACAAGATGAGAGTCTTCAGCCCATCTGTCACCCATGCAGAAGTAAATGATCACATGGTACTGACTCCAAAGTAGAGGGAAAATCTGCTGTTACAGCCAACATTCCTTGCCACAATACAAATACGTTCTTTGCTTACATAATAGCTATTCAGTTTGCCTACAGTCATTGTGTTCCTCCATTAAAGTTCAAAGGAATTGAAAATAACAGAGTCAACAAAGCCATCTTCTGTCTTGGAGTGAATACATATTTTATTACAAGGTGTTTTATCAGTGAGATTTTAGAAAATGAACTGGTCTGTGAAAAACATCACGTGGTCATCCACACTTAGGCTTTCTGGGTGAGTAGCAGCGATTTTTTGTTTTCTTCTTTATCTTCTTTCAGTTTCTCTACGGTTGACATTTACTAATTCTGTGGTATATACCCTTCTTAAGGGAGATCTGGGTTTCCAAATTCGGGTATACAAATTCTGATTAAAAAAACCCAAATAACCGAACACCAGAAAACCCCACAACAAAACAAAACAACTCCAAAAAAAAAAGCTATTTTGACCCGTTAGGCTTTGCTGAAAATGTAGTATTTTCTTAGTCTTCAAGAACGAGAGAGGGAGTACACAGTTAAAACTCAAAGTGTATAGTCAGTAAGAGCCTTGTAGATACTGGCTTATTGCTTTGGAAGTATTTTAGTGCCTTTTATTCTGCTGCACATACATGTGCAATTATTTATTTTCCATAGGTCATATTAAAGTCCTCCTGCATGGAGAATACATGGAAATGAGCTTTCTGTCTCAGCTAATAGCAAGCTGCTGCCTCCAAACTTGTTCAAGCAGTAACAGTCAAGAAAGAAGACTCGGTCTTTAGGGATGTAATTTCATCTGTTTCTTATGTGGATCTTTTTTAGGTAGTGGCAAAACAATCTCTCCATGCAAATAATAACAAGAAAGGTGACTATAATAGTTAACCTGTGGCCACTGAAGCCAGACTTTATTTAGGAAGCTGGCCAGACTCAGTACCTTCTAGCCAAGAGCTTTAGAAATGCTTGATGAGGCAAGTTGTGGGGTTGATAGTTTTTAAATACTCTTGGAACATAGGAAAATTCCTGGAGACTTGAAAAACACTAGTGTTTTTTAAGTTAAAACTAATACTGTTTCAGTGAGGGTAAATGAAATGGCTCAGTGCTATTATATTAATAGTAACCATAGTCTACTCAAATTCAGTAAGAAGAGTTGAAAAAGTTTTACTGTCTGGGATTAACTGATGAAGGAGAAGTTTCCTAAAAGGTTAAGGGTAGTAAGAGAAGTTGGGAACAGCTGAAATAAGGTAAGTTGCAGGCAGCACAGGTGATTTTGAAGGGTGGGAGAGGAAAACAGTGTAGTTAAAGCAGTGTGAAGTGAGCTCTAGGCAAAAGGATATTCATATAGAAAAAGCAAAAAGAAACTTGTGTTAGGAGAGCAAAAGCTTAGAAACTCTAGCAGGCTAAATAGGAAATCGGCAGCAGGCCAGAGTGGAAATTCCTTGAAAACAGCTTTCTACCAGCATATACTTAATAAAAGCTTTTTAGATTCTCTAGAAGCTTGCTGAAGACTCTGTTGGATTGCTTCAGAGAAGAATTTCAAAAAAGCAAAATAAATTAATTGAATCAGCATTTACTTCAAAAGGAGTACATCATTCTTTATAAGGATGACTGAGAAGTGCTCACAGAAGAGGTTTTAGGATAAAAAAGGGTAATGTACACAGCAATAAGCCTCCATAAACAGGTACCAGAGCTGGGAACGCCCCTTTAAAGTTGATGTGCTATTGCTAATCATGGTGTGTAATCTGTTGCTTCATTTAACTTTGCTCTCAGGAGAAGAGGTGATGATCTGCAATACGCTGTAATGCATGCTCTTAAAAAGATTACTGCTGATTAGTAGGTCCAGCAAAGGGGTAGCAATCAGAGAAGTAACTGGGTTGTTAAGAGTGTAACCATTATACATTGTAGAAGAATTGACTTGGCTTTTAAAGAGGGAAGTCAGGCCTCAGGTTAGAGGTATTTGAAGGTGTTACAGAGGGTTCTTGAGCTTGGAAGGATGATGGGAGAAAGTACACACAGCTCTGTGGATTTCTGTTGTGTCACAGCACAACTACTACAATGTAGCAACTGTAGAGCAAGTGAAAAGAATTTTCTTTGTGCTGTGCATAAATAAGCATCTTAGTTATTACCACAGGATATGGTGGTAACAAACGGTTAGTGAAATTCAAGTGTCATAGCTTCACTGAGCACAGCACACTGTGCCTGAAATTTTTATTGATAACTTTTGGAGCCAGAAAGGTTGTGGAAGAAGAACTGATAAAGGCGTTTTCTAAATGTCCACTGTTACCAAATGCTGGAAGCAGTATTGTGGGCAAGGTAGACTTCAGGTCTGATTAAAAAAGGAGTTACTTTTAAAGTCCTCCCTTATATTCCACAGGAAGATTGGTTAGCTGATGACAGCAACCCTTTCTGGCCTTAAAATTAGTTACAAGACCACTGTATTACGTGCTTTGCTGCCTGTAATAATAAATTAACAACTGTGCGCCTGTTGGTTTTCTTTTTGTAATATCTGTTGTTACTGGTTGAAAAGGGGATTGACAAGTAGAAATATGGAAGTCAAAAAGAAATATTAGCATTTTTCAGGTTGGAAAGTGCTCAGGTTGTTAGGATTGTCCATTAAAGCAGCAGAACATAGCTGTGGTGGGTTGCTATGTTCTGTATGTATGTAGAATCAGTATAGCATGTAAAGTGTTTTTTCAAGAACTTCACTTCTAGTCATAAAAATGCTTTTTAAACTAACAGCTTTCTTCTGCTCAGTAGGATGTGATTTGTTGGAAGTGTATATTGACCTGGAACCAACAAGGAGATGACTAAGTAGAAGGAAAATGGTTTTAACATGCCTCTGCTTTGCCAAGGAATATGGAAACAATAACAGATTTGTCAAGTCTGTGGGTCAGCTAGCCTTGTAGTTGATATATGATGTTTCTCTATGTACAACATACTTGGTGTATGGGGTTGGGTTTTTTTCTAAAGCACCATTTAGGAGCTGAAATGTAAGTCTTTGTCCCAGTTGCTGTGTATCACCTTCATGTGCATGCTGTTTACTGCCCAGATGTATCCACAGGAGGTGAGAGATGTCTTCTCTTCATTGTGGCTGGCACATAATTGGGTCTGTCGTCTTACTTGTTTTATGGTCTAATTTGTTAGCCAAGACTGTGCATGCTTGGCAGTTGCCAAAGTGTGTTTGGTCTATGCACTAAAGCTCTGCAGTAGTACTTCTCTCTTTTCCCTGTTGTTTCCTCCCCTCCCCAAGCAATGACATCCTCCATGCTGCCTTTCCTTACCACACTGGTGTACGTTGCATGGCTCATGTGCCAATCAGTCTCTTCTTGAGATTTCAGACAGTGCAGAGATGATTCCTGGTGTGCTTCCATCTTCAGAAGAGAACCAACAGCTTGAAAAATGAGTATTCAGTTTACTAAATTAAAACTTTAGATGCTGTTTTCTTCCTGTTTAAGAGCAGAACCGTGCTCTTGGGGTGCAGGGAATAATAATCACACAGATGAAATCGCAGGTGTACTGTTTCCTCAGTGAAGAAGAGGTAGTATAGTAGCTCAGCACTTGGTTGCTCTGATGTGTACTGGTTACCAGGTCCAAGTTCTGGATGTGCCTGAACCACTCAGTGACCTATGTCTCTCCCCCTTTTGGCACTTGTAAGAGTGATCTAATAAATATTTTGTTGCAACAGATATGATCTCATATCCTCTTACAAATCCATGTAAAACAGTCACTGAGAAACAGCCCTGTTCAGTGGAGAGTTCAAAGTGTGGGACAAGGCTTTAAGAAGGAAGCAATCATTTTAAAGAGAGTAGTTGTTTAGTAATACCTGGCAGTTCCCACTGCTGGCTGTCTCTCTTAGAGTGAGCAAAAATGGTGGGTCAGCTTTTTGGCAATGGGAATTTCTGCCAGGTGGAAGGCTGGATGGCCTTTTTCATGCTGTTTACTCTGCTTTTTCGTTTCTTAAAGCTGAAACTCTTAAGCTGAGTTTTTTCTCTGGCATTGTCAGCATAAGCCCAGAGGTCTTTGGAGAAGCTAATTCCTTTGGCTTCTTCCTACTGCATCACCCAAAATAATATCATGGTCTGTCTTTAAGCAGCATATGCTGTTTGTTTTTTATCGCTACTCCAAACGTTTGTACTGGATTGTATTTCTACCTCTGCTGCCTTACGAAGGAATTCCAGCTGAATAGTTAATGTCTCCCTTCACTTAAGTTCATGTTTTTCTGGACAGTGAATTAGAGGCTCCTTACAGTTTATTAATTTTGCTTTTAGCATTATGTAAGCTGTCCAAGGTTGTAAGTACATAATATAAATTTGATTAGTGTCTTCCTTTATAGCTTATTTTACAGTCCTTGGCCTATTCCACTTCAAAATTCTTATAAGCAGCGTAAAGCTGGCCAAAATACACACTTCATGTTAATTAAGTCTTTTAAATAGAGTCTAATTTTCTTCCTACTCTTGAAGTTGGTGAGAGATTAGTAATAAAAGGAAATTAGTTGGTTGATAGCATCATGTATTTGATCAGTGCAGAAAGAGGATAACCGCCTCAGGTGTATGGTGAACTCTTCATTCCTATGTGAACATTCAACATGTTAAAAGTTGACAACATTATTTGAACTTTTATCCTGACAAGATAATTTCAGAACTAACAAGCAGAGGAAACACTAGAGCGTGGAACAAACACATTTTTAAAAAGTCTAATTTCCTGCAGAGGGTTTGCTCCCATCGAAGTTTTGTACTTCAGCTGAAAGTAGGCTAGAAAGGCTTGCAATTGAAATTGCTGGACCTAAGATTTTTGTTTGAGATTATTCTTTCTAAAACATAAAAACCAATTCACTAATATATAGGGGTTTGAGACTAAATAGCGAAGTGTCTTGTTTCCTCTCCTGACCTCTTGACTCAGGCAGTGCTGTCGTAGTGGGCAACAAGTCACTAAAACAAAATTATCTTTTTTTTCCTAAGATCAGGAAAGAAAAAGTTTTGTGCAAAGTGTAATTGAGAGCATCCTGAAAGAATAAAATGTTGAGTGTTGATGAAAATAAACCTACTTCATTGTGTCTGATAAAGTTGCTGCATCCTAGTTTTGTTTTTATGTCTATCAGAAAATGTTTTCGAAGAAGTTTAACTTTCTCAAATTCATAAAATGCATCTGACTTACATCTTGGTTTCTGTCATGTTCTTGCGTTTTGGCAAGAACTCTGTCACCAGTTGTAGCTTCCAATAGGCATGGGGGCCATCCAAAATAGTTTCCATTTCCTACTGAGGTACGTTCTTAGAACAACTTTTCCAATCCAAATAACTGGCATTTATTACTTTTTAATTGCTTAGTGTGATATTTGCTTACATTTGCTGTTTTAATGTCTTTTCCTGTCTGTAAACTGAGAGTCCCAAAGGGCACATGCGTGCAGTTACTGAATTCAGTTTACATAGCTTGACGGATGTTTTGGGAAAAGCAGATTGTGTGTATGTGCTGTTTGTCACAGATGGTGTCCCAGCAAGAAAAAAGTTGTGCTAATGCTGAAGGAAAATGAAAAGAAAGTAAGTAAACGAAATAGCAAAAAACCCAGGATGGCCTTAAGAGTTTAGCCTATTTTTTTCCAGCAGCCGTGGGCAATGTGGTCAGTATGGCACACATATGCTTGAGCTCAGCAAAGGTTCTCAAGTCGCTCTATGAAAGCAACAAACAATGGGCAGGAGAAATTTCTCTGGACAGTTCTGCTGCTCTGGATAGTACCTATGTCTCAAGTCTAATGCCTTTTAATTTTTTGATGAGCTTTTTGTGAAACCTGGTCATGCAAGTAGGTAAAGTACCTTTATTCTGAAAAAAAGTATAAAAAAGTGTATTGCTAGTCTTTGAGATAGTAAAGAAAAATCTTTGCAGATGAAAGTGTTCCAAGTTTTTAAAAAAGGCAATGTAGGCAGAACACGGCCATTTCACCTCTACTAATTTAACTTAGGTGGGTTATTTTTTCATTCAGGTTTGGTTTGGGGATCAGTGAATTTTTAGGGCTTTGGTTTTGACCGCATGATTCTAGTGAAAATAGTTTGAGTTCCATGCCCATACTGGAATGCAGATCTCAACTCCTTCCCCTTCTGGCATACATAAATGAGCAGGTTCATTTTTCACAGGTTAGGATTGTTTGTGAAGGAAAAGAAACAGGACTTGCTGAAGACCAAGTGTCATGGACCTGCATTTAGATTCTGTGTTTAAGTTCTGTCAAGGAGGGCTAAGCTGTATGGCAAACGGGTGTTTGCACTGCTGTAAATCCTAAACATCCATAGATCTTCAATCCGTGCCCTTCCCACTTTAAGCCTTCACTGGACTGTTACATTCCTAAAGTCCATTCAGCAGCCTAAGACCCTGAATTAACTTCATAAGGGGTAATGAAAAACTATCTTCTGGGTTTGTTCTTATGCCTCCTGGCTTGCAGCTGAACTGGTTACATGAAGTGTCAGATTAACTCTGGTCCTTCCCTTGCCTTGTAGGACTCCTCAGTGGGCAGACCTCTCCGACCAACACCAAACTGGAAAAGCTGGACCCCCAGCAGGTGCTGCAGCTGTGTCTCCGGTACCAGGATCATCTTCACCAGTGTGCAGAAGCGGTTGCCTTTGATCAGAATGCGCTTGTGAAGCGGATCAAGGAGGTACTGCCTGCAGCATGCCTGCCTCTGGTGGGGAAGGGCTTGGGGCATCAGCTTGTCCATCTTGTGCTATGCATGCAGGTGCTTGCTGTAGATGTCTGTGGGTCACTTGCAGTACATCAGAGTACACCCTTTAGAGAAACTGTAGGTGTGCACTTCAAGCAAAGTTTTCTGGCTTTCATTGTGGTTACTGTTAGCTGGTGTGTTTATTGGTTATGGCCCCATGATTCCTGGCCATAAACAGGAGCAGTTCCTCTGGTATGCCTAGTACTTCAAGCAATTGTTGAAGAAGTAAAAGATTATTGGAACTTTAAAAGGTAGCATTCCTTATTTAGGTCTGTATAGCATACATCTTATTATGCCTCATGGTTAGGCTTTAATTTAAGGAAAGAAATGGTTATCTTAACATCTTCCATGACTCTTGAATGTATTTGTAAAGCTAGACTTGTTTTAAAAGCCCGTAACGTGGTGTCTCTTCTCTGAGACTGTGTAGTCCAATTCTGCTGTTCAAAGCAGAGTCAGCAAGAGTGGGTTGCCCAGGAGCCTGTCTGGTTGTGCTTTGAGTATCTCCAGGGATGGAGACTTTGCAGCCTCTCTGGGTAACCTTTACTGCCTCCCATCAGATCAGATTCCTCACTGAGCCTTCTCTTTTCAAAGCTGAACAGAGTCAGCTCTCTCAGCCTTTCCCTTTGTGACAGATCTCTAGTGCCTTAATCATCTCCGTGGCCCTTGACTGGACTTGTGCCAGGGCTGGAGCACCTCCCATATGAAGACAGGCTGAGGAAGTTGCGGCTTTTCAGCCTGGAGAAGAGAAGCTGCATGGAGACCTCATAACAGCCTTCCAGTATCGGAAGGGGGCTTACAAGGATGTTGGGGAGGGACTCTTCATTAGGGACTGTAGTGGTAGGACAAGGGATAATGGCTTCAAACTTAAACAGGGGAAGTTTAGGTTAGATATAAGGAAGAAGTTCTTTACAGTGAGGGTGGTGAGGCACTGGAATAGGTTGCCCAAGGAAGTTGTGAATGCTCCAACCCTGGAGGTGTTCAAGGCCAGGTTGGACAGAACCTTGGGCAACATGGTTTAGTGCGAGGTGTCCCTGCCTGTGGCAGGGGGGTTGGAACTAGAAGATCTTAAGGTCCTTTTGAACCCTAACTATTCTATGATCTGTATGGCAAAAAGATCTTCCTGTGCTGCTGTTTTTACCACTAAACCATCCTCTGAAAAATCACTCATCTGCTTAAATATTCAATAAAACTGCTGGGGAGGAAATTAATTCCTGGAGTGAGCATCCTGCAATTGGATTGTCTTTCTCATGTGTAACTACTGATGTTGGAAGCAGTAAGATGGCTGACAGCTTTGTGGGGTTTTTGTGTTTCTTGGTGGTTTTTAGTTGTGTTTGGTGGTGGTGGTGGTTTTGTTTTTTTTAAAAGTCAGAACAGACTAGTTGAAGAGGAGATGCCATTCAAGAGGTTTTTTTCACATACTCCCAGTTGTATGAAAGAACTGGTAAATGTTGCATGTATCAAAAGTCCAGACCAAATACCTTTCAATGTCAGAAGAAAATTTTTTGAACAGGTGGTTAATTTTTATTCATGCAGTATAAGCAATGACCTTGATTTGTTGTTGCACTATTGGCTTAGACTTAAGAAAATCCCACATGACAAACTGGATAATAAATTTGATTCATGGGCTGTTTTGAGAAGCTGCTGTCATCATGAAGTTTTAAGTCCAAACTAACGTGGGAGCCATTAAAAAGGCCTTTTTACTTTGGTGTATCAAGATCTGAGGCCAGCTATTACACAAGATGTGAAGATATTTGCAGATGTTGGTGACTCAGATCACACAGTCTCAGAAATGGGATTTAACTGCCAGCCTAATGACAGTGTACTGCATTAATCCAAGCAGACTGTAATTCTTTTGGGTGTTAAAGTGTGAGAAGGGATATTAACATGATTTAAAGTCACAGTAGATGCCACCAGTGCAATCGGCATTAGTGGGATTTGCCTTCTATAGGTCAAGTGTCAGAGTCCCTTTCAAATAAGCTATGGTGGTATTTTCTTCTAGTTCATAAGGCTTATTTTTTTGGGTTTCTTTTTTCTTGTAAAATAAATAAAATGGTGTACTGGTGTTGCCACTGTTGTCTTTATAACAGACTTCTTTCTGACAAAGTGAAGGAGAAATGGGCAACTCTGTAACACGGGCAACTGACAAGTCAGTTGGGACATGGGGTGTTTTTTTTTTGGTCACAACACTTAAGCAATTTCAGATGCTTCCAATCCCTCTGCCAGATCTGGTGGGTTTTTACTGTTCATTTTCCTAATAATTTTTCAGTGTTTTTCTTGCATTGGCTGTTCTGCGTGTGTGTTCTGGAGGAGCTGGGTGGGATCATTCTTTCCAAATTGGTTGGGCTCTCCTTGGTGCACTAAATTGAACTGCTGCTGACAGTTGTTGACAACAAGGGGTGCAGCTGAACTACAGCAGGGTATGTCTCTCTTTGCAAGTGTAGACGAAGGAAATCACATTTGGCTACCCCCATTTGTCAGCAATGATTTAACTTTGCCTTGTAGACAAAGTTTTGACTGTTGGTAAAGGGTAAAAATGAAAGACAAAATGAAGTGTTTTGTGAAAAGCATAATGTGTGCATGAGCTGGACAGTAAAATCTTCTGTCCTTGTTTTAGTAGTCACTATTTACCTTTTTCTTTAACACTCTAAATGTTGAAGTGTTTTTCTTTCAATAGGAGACTTATCAATTGAATTTGTTTTTAACTTTCCTACAAAACATTAGTAAGCTTTAGTTCCTGATTTCCTACCATTTGTCTGAGGTATGTTCACTTTTCAGACTGTCACCGACTGTACTCAGTGCAGTAATAGTCCTACTGTATAGTATGCTACTGTCATACTGTACAGTAGGATTTCTTTTAGTCTTTCCTTGTCTTGGGGCAAATATCTTCTGCTCATTGTGTGACCAGAGCAGAAGTTTCCTGGTTTCTGGCAAAACTCAGAAGTAGTGTTGTAAATTTACTAGTCCTCAGTAACTCATAATTAACTGTGGTGGTTTGTAAATCAGCACACAGTCTGAATTAAAATGGTTCTTAATAGGAAAGAGAATAAGCTCCTCCAGAAAACAAAAACATTGCATGACAGTAGTTACTGCAGGTCTAAGTAGACCCATCTGTGCATTCCTTTACTTTGGGGACCAAAACAGTCTAGCTTTGCTCTTCATCCTATTTCCCACTTTAGTCAGAATTTCTTTGCAGTGTGTTGGCTACACCCCTGTCTGCTCCTAAATGTAGAACCTGTGTGGCTTCCAGGTTGCTGTGACTGCTCTCTCTCGAGAAGAAATACATTTACCCAAGCTTTTCCTTGTAGGCGAAAGAATTGAAGGTGCGATTGAAGGTAGTTCACTCAACTGTCTCTCTTCAGCAGTTACAACTACTTCACAGAATCATAGGATGGGTTGGAAGGGACTGTAAAGCTCATCTAGTTCCAGCCCCCTGCTGTGGGCTGGGACACCTTCCACTAGACCAGGTTGCTTAAAGCCCCATCCAACCTGGCCTTGAACAATTCCAAGTTGAACTTGAACACTTGTACCTGAAGTGTTGGTTTTGGAATGATTTTTATGACAATAGGCTTTGTCTTCACTTCCAAAAAAAAAAAAAAAAAGGATGTGCTTGCATCTTTTAAAGGAAAAATAATCACTATGTATTAAATATTATGTTTTGTATTAAATACTATGTTTTGTATTAATTTTTGGCAGCTGACTCACCATATGTTGCAATACTGCATTAATTCGAGGACCACTGAAATATTTAGGATTCCTTTTAATTTTTTCTTCTTATCAGTTTGAAAAACAACAGAACAGCAATTTGGTATTTATGTCTGTGTTAACCCAGGGTTATGGCATCTTGCAAAATTTGACAGTTTTCAAGAAAAAAGCCTGTGTGCAGCATTTTCTGGGTAATTTGTCTACGCTTTGGTATCTTGTAGGATGAAAATTTCTAGCTTATTGGATGAATCACCACATTATTGACTTCTGGGAGCATTCTATTCAGATGAGTGTGGGAACAGGATCTAGTTTGTGTCCTGATGGTATGTTGGACCCATGTGAGCTTGGGTATGCTAGGAAAAAGGTGCATTTTTAAAACCCAGTTGATGTGCTCTAAAATGCTAGGGTATAAAAGGCAACTCTAGCTGGTTAACAGATTAAACTGATTTTACACACACCTGTACCTCGAGGGTTTTGCCACAGATGTTTCATGATGGGGACAGATTTGGTGATGCAGATCACAGAGAATGTGCAGATCACAGAGATTGTGATACTTCAGGCTAAAAATCACAGGCATGAACCACAACTTGCTAAAAGCAGGGATAAAACAATTTCAGACTGCTTATTCTTGGGTGTTGTATGTAAAAATAATAATAGTAATAAATAATCTTTAGTGTCTGTCAGCATGAGCTCAACTCGACTGCAGTGTTTTTCCTTTGTTTCTATGGTGAGTTTAGGGTCCTAGCTGTAGACAGGTCTTAACTTGCCACATCCCACATCTGTCTTTGCCATGACAGTGCTGTAGGTCTGCATCAAAACTAGTTGGAAGTTCTGAGCTACTTCAGCTGCTGTTGGGTTTATGAGAGTTGTATGTGCAGTCTTCGGCAGGAGTGTCTGCCTCAGTTCTGCAATCTGTAAAATGGAGGGTTTCTGTCAAGAGTAGTTTGAAGGCAAACATTGACCAACACTAACTGTCCTAGGTATGACTTTGGGGAAAGAAGGAAATGAAGCAGGGAGAGAGCTACTTTACATGAAGTCCTTATCAGTGGAAGATTATCTGTTTTGGGTAGCAGGGACAGAATTTGGAGAATCATCTGGTGTAGGGGATGGGAAACAGAGGAGTAAAGGCTAGGGAACAGAGCTAAATTTTCAGAAAGGGCCTATAAGTTTGTGTGCCTCAAATTGTCTAGTTTCAGTGTCTTTAAAAAAGAGTATTTTTCATGCGCAAGATGCAAAGCTTCTCAAAATTTGCATCTTTATCTGAAGCTAAGCATCCAAAAATTACTAGTCTTGAAAATTTAGGCATAGCTTCTTTACAAGAAAGCAGAAGGGAAACTGAAAGCTGTCTAAGTTCCTTCAAAGAAGCTTTGAATGAAAAGATCTTCAGAATTTCATTAGACTTCTAATAGTGGTAAAGAGGATGTGCTACTCTTAAGTATCCCATGTACCTTTAAAGGGAAATGTAGCTCCTAGATAAACTGTGCTTAAAATGTATTTGGATGTGGATTACTGGGAAGGCTTTTATGCTTTGCTCTAAAAACATACTGATGCAGTGTTATCTGTAGCTTTTATTGCCCCAGGAATTTTGACAATTTTGAAAACAGAACACATTTTACAATACAAAATGAAATTTAAAATAACTCAGTCTTAAGTTGCCGCACACCTATGGGGAACACTCCCCACACACTTTCAAATGCAAAAAACATGTCTTTATATTCTTAACTATTCTTAATAGTTAAACAACTTTTGTCCAGGAAGGCATTAATATCAGTAATTGGTTTGCCATGTAACAAATTACAGTGTATGGCTTGTTTCATACCTGTGAATTCCTCTATGGGAATAGCTCATTATTTTGAACAAATATTCCAGAATAAGACGTGTCTGGATTTATTTTTGTTATTTGTTAGGCTTTTTCTTTTTTTTTTTTTTTTTTTTTTTTTTTTTTCTTCCCCCCCCCCCTTTACCAGCTTGCTGCAAAAGGTCTTCGTAATGGGTATGGTATGTAGTTAATATGTCAAAAAGTACATCCCTTAGTATTTGGCAAGTAAATAACTTTTGAAGTCACACATAAACCAGATTGTGTTTCCCAATATGTTTCAGCTGTTTAAAATTATGGATAGGAGTTTAAATAATTGTTTTCTATAAGCAACAAGTCTACTGCATTTGACAGACTCATAAGAAAAGGACTTTTATACACCAGCATTATAAACAAACACATTGTAGCTTATCCCATGTATTCAAACTCACAAACTGTTATTCAGCCATTCATGTCACCACGTGTGTGAAGTAAAACATACCCAGCAATTTGGGGATTTAGGAATTTCCATTTATTTTTGTGAATGCTTTGTGACTCTTTGACCTTTATCACAACTATGTTGTTTCTGTGACATGGAGTGTTTGTTTTATTGAAGAGACCTGTCACCTAGTGGCAAAGTGTGCTGGGGAATGTGGCCTGCAGAGGTCATCAAGATGGTTTTGTTCCAGCTCAAGGGAAGGGTGAGTTAGCTATGGGCAGGGCCTGTGGCTTTGAACCCTTCTTGTTAAGAGATAAGAGGGCTGGCAGTGGTAGGGACAGCCTGTAAAGGTTTGACATTCCCTGGTGGAAATTAAAGGACAAAGTACCTTGAAGGTGATGATAAAGGGAAAAGCTGTCTAAGTGTGGGGAGCTGTTCCATCACCAGGAATAAATGAATCTTGGGCCAAAAACCTTAGAAGGCCATTGCCTGGCTGGGGACCATATTGATGCAGTGCACAGCCCCAGTAACCATAACCAATGCTACAGTTATCACAGAATCATTAGACTTGGGATGCTGATCTACTCCAAGCACATGTAGTTTGTACTGGGTGATGCACCACAGTCACTCTCTTCTTAGCTTCATCTCTCTCTGGGCGGGAAGATTGGAGTGTCCAGGGTTCATCCTGTGCTCCAGTCAGTTAACCAGTGTCTCTTCAAAGAATGGACTCAAATGAAGAGGAAGCTTTCGGAGGTGTTTTGCTGGTCTTTGTTTTTGTTTGATTTAGTACTCTGCTGAGTTAGATGTTTGTTGCCATTACTATTAGTTGTAGGTGGTATCAGAGCTGAGTTTCCAAAACTATTTGTGAAACTTGTTTTCAGCAGACATGCCCTGAGAATGACACACCTTCTAACTAAACTGAAATAGACTAGCAAAATATGAATGGTCTTACCAAGTCCAAAGTGCTTCTTCGACTTCAGGACTTTGCTTCAAGGTCCATGTGCCCATACGGATCAGACTGCTAAGTTACCTGTCATCCCATTAGAGGGGAGGGCTCAGAAGATCCAAAGTAAGCCTGTTATATGAAGCCTTGCAAAAGTGAAAATGGAGATGTGTTTAGTTTTGACACAACATATAAAGACTTTGTACACGAGACTGTTAACTTGCAAGCAGAATTGAGCCTTTTGGTACATTGACTTAAATTAGCAATAAATCCAGGGAAAGCAATAAATCCAGTGAAAGAGGCCTGAGAATTCCTTGGAGTGTAGTATTTCTGAAATAGGGAAAAGGGGTTGAAATGGGTTGAAATGCAGGTTGTGTTTCCACAGATTTAATGCTATGCTGCCATGCTTTTTTAGGGAAGCTAGGGAATAAAGTCTTCTGTAGAGAAATTGATACCTTAAATACAGTCTTTAGCATCTTGGAATTATGAGATTGATGAGGACTGTGGCAATTTATCAGGCTCTTTTTCTCCTTTCTTCTGTGATGAAGTGCTATTTATAAAGACTGGAATCTTAACAGGCACCATCATGCATGGTTGTTAAGCTGGAAACTACATTCATGTCCTTGAGTTCATTTTGCTCATTTTTCTCCAGCCTTGTGCGTAAGTAGCTTGAATTCTCTAGTGGTGGGGTGATGTCTTAACCAGCCAGCATCAAAACTGGAAAAGGCTTTTGAAAAAGCTTCACAATTGTTACTTTAATGCATAGAATGAATGTCTTGCTGTGTATGCCTGAGGCACATAGGCAAGTACGCTGTTGTAGATGAACTTTATGAAGCTATGTAGCAGTTATCAAGAGGATGGATTGTTTGCACTTGTGACAGCCTGACATTGGTTACGTTAACATGTGCTGCCTTACTTAGTGTCATTAAAAAAGACCAGTCCCTCACTCCTAGAATATATGTGTGAAATCAGCTCCAGCATGTTCCCTTCTCTTGTGATTTCTTATGACCTTTTGAGAAAAGATCAAAACCGGAATCCTTTCCACCACTAAATTTCCAAGGAAGACTAGAAAATTAAACATAAACATCTAGCAGTCAGAAAGGTTTGTATTATTATAGAACTTCTGTGCTCAAGAGATGGACACTAAAGAATGGAAGTCTAATATGCTAAGGCTTGTATTAATACTTTCATCAGAGTAAGTGCGTGGAGTTTATGATTATGAGGTACCAGAAGGAATAGAATTCAGTTTTTTCTCACAGCTTGTTTCAACTAGGAAAGTTGTTTCTTATTCTAGCCTTGTTTTCCCAGGAAAAAAATCCAAACAACATCCAAATACCACCCGCTGTCCCACCATTGTAGATCTTCAAAGAGGAGTAAGAAGTATTGAAGTCCACTCCAGAGTTAGCAGACCTGATACTGAATTTGAGCATCAAAAAGATTTGAAATACACCCCAGGCTGATACTTGCACTCTTCATATCACACAAGGTACACCCATGAGAAATAGGAGTGTATTGATCGTATTGCACAAGGCTGAGAGTTGATTTTGTCTGACACGCTGTGTGCAGTTCCCATTATGTTCAGGAAGGAGAATTAATAGTACAATAGAAGGATTATATGTATGTCTGGGGATTGGAGAATGTTGGGGCAGTAACTGAAGAAGCTTTACTTGTTTGGCTTAGTTAAATGAAGACTGAACATGGTGTGATTTTTCGTTCTAAGTAAGTCTGGGGTTAATGTAGATTGAAAATTGTCTTCTCCCTCCCTTCCGGACTGTGTCAATACAGGAAAAGTCGCTTTACAGTCTTTCAGTCTTAAGAATTACATCCTGTTTCAGTGTTGAATTGAAATTTTCAAGGTGTTAACCCTAAATGAGAATTGAGGGAGTGGGGGAGGTGTCAGGAATGTTAGCTCAAAGCTGTTCGGCAGTTTGATGTTCATTTTAGACTGGTTAGCCAGTATTATTTGCAAATATTTGGAGTTGCACTGATGGCTTAAAGATGCTAGGTGCTAGGCTGGGAGAGCAAGGTTGACCTTGTGTTAGGAGCCCTATAATTAGCATTCTGATAACAATCAGATGTGATCTGCAGAAATGACTTCATGTTGAAAGTATTACAAAGCCTTAGTGCAAGTAATCTGTTCATCTTGCTTTTTTATGAAGGGTACGGTTTCCTTAATTTTTCTGTGCCATTGGGGCATGAATGTTTCTATATGAGAACATTATTAGCCAATATTTCAACACTGCTGTAGAGGTATGAAACACATCATTTACTAGTAATTAATTTGTGTGGGTGTTGTTCCTGACTTGATGTACCATCTACCTCTGGAAGACCTGGATAAAACGCTGAACTATAGTATAGCGAATACCCTGTAATCAAGTGTATGAGCTGTGCTGAACTGTGGTGTGGTAGACAAGAAATAAGATTGATTATTTATTTATTTATTACTTACCAGAACAGAAAGTGATGCATTTGAAGAACTATTGCTGGGACTGGCAAATTATCTAAAAGATAAAATCTCAACATAGATGAATTTCAGCTGAAAAAGGTGCTTAGGTAGTTGCTGTAAAACAAATCCACATAAAAGCAGTATATGGCAAGGAATTTATAAGAGTTTTTAAGATCAGAAAGGATTATTGGGTCATAGTCTTTCCTTCTGCTTAATCCACTCCATAGCATTAATTCTTGCTTATGCCTGACCTAAGCTGCATGGGAACTGAAGATGAACTACTTCTCAATCGTAAGTTCTCCTTCCAGGCAATACTGTAAATTTTCAAATGCCTTCTTGCTTTTGATCAATTTGTTCTAGAGATCCATTTGTAGACATAAGGAGAGAGAAATACTGAGCCCTCTGTGAAACCTGAGGCCACTGCAGCTCAACACAATAAAAATTAATTCTCAGGGTGATTTTTTAGAGTTACCACTGCTCACTCGTTGAACTTTTGTCTGAATTGTTGGTCATTGGTGATGGTATGTAACTCATTATCATATTTTGAACAATAGTCTGTAGCCTCAGAAGAGCTTGCTGTGGAAATGATCAACAGTGCTCAAGATTTCCTTGAGGCTTTCCTGCAGCCAGAAACTTACTATCAGATGTTGTGACTCCAGAAAAGTGCTGTGACATTTGAGCTTCAGCACTGTGGAAGTGTGGTGGAGTCAGTCTTAAAAGCAGCTGTTTTGTGAATGAAGGAGTAGATCCTCCCCTTCTCATCATCACTAGGATGTGCTTGGTCATTTCATGTTCTGTTTGAACATGAAAAAGCTGATGTAGAGCTTTAAAATGATCTTTAAGAAATTTTTCAGATTACCAGTGGCTAACATTGTTATAGCTGTTATACCTTTGTTATACCTTTGAGTTTTCCGGGTGAGAAGTTATTGCGTGGACTTTCATATGAGAACTGTGGCTGTCGGGGAAAGAGCAAAAGCTTCATCTGCACTGTCAGATGTACAGAAATCCTCAATTTCTGACTGCTGGGCTTGTGCTCCTACACATCTCATGCTTCAGCTTTCTTGCATGTATATGAGACATCTGTACAGCACATGGGAAGTAGGTTTGGTGCAACCAGATGTGTTGGACTGGCTGTGTAAGTGTGGCAGGGAGCTTCAACCCATCTTTGTCTGCAATTCCCCAGACAATAAAAAAGAGGGAGTCTTAGGTAATCTTTCTACTGCTTTACAAACCAGGAGATGGTTAAAACTCAGCTCCTTTGCATTCTCTCAGAACAGATTTAAGAGGTTTTTCTTCTTAAATTGTTTTTTTTTTTCTTCTAGAAAACACTTTCTTCTAGTATGTCTAACCCTGAATAAATATGGCAAAGGTAGTATTAATTCCCTTTGAAAAATTTTGGAAGACCTTCTGTAGGACATCTGGAAGAGAAGACCTATGGCTTTCAGGTCCAAAGTGTGAAGCTGAGAAAAGGATCATTGGATCAGATGGCTTACAAATGTAATGATGCTGGCTAGATAGCACCTTTTCACTCTGAAATAAGAAATGTTTTCTGAGAAACACCTCACTAGTGATAGTAGTCATCTCTTTTTCAAATAAAAACTTATTTTTGATAGAAAACAAGTTGCTTAAAACTAGTCATTCTGACATGTTGAAAGTATGGAACTCAAATTTATGATAAAATAAAAGCCTAAGGGTAGATAACATTTACAAGTGCTGTTGTCCTATAATATTCAAGCTCTGGCTGGATATAGGAGTCTTCTGAATGAGTAATACAGCTGCAGTGTCAGATCAGGAAATGAGGAAATTGAAGGCTATGTTTCGTAGTAGAATTATTAGGTAGCCTGAAGTAAGAGTTGTGCAAGTTATCATTTAGGTAACAGATCAGTCTGTAAGAGATACAGATTTTTCTTTCTCCAGGAACAGTTAATTAAATACAGAGTAGGAGTTTCTTACTAATTTCTGTGGAGCTAGACTCCATGAAAGAAAGGTTTTGTGAGGACATTGCACACACGAGTTCATTAATCTTATGTATTGTCTCTGTGCTTTTTTGTGATATATTTTTTCTTAAACTTTGTCATTTAGGAGGGGTGTGGAAGCATTACTGATGCTTTGAATGTAACATCATTTTTTTAGTCATGATTAAGGTTTAGGGATGACTTTTTAGATGGGTATAGATTATTCCATGAAAGCAGCAATTGAAAGCTCTAAAAACCAGTTCTTACTAGTTAAAGTCAGTACGCTAGAAATTACTATAACCTTTCCTTGGTGACAGTTTAGAAACCTTACGGATAAAATTAGGTAATTATTTGCCCCCTAAGATCTGACACAGCCACAGCAAACACTGAGTTAGGATCCAGGAACACGTGCAGTGGGAGAGATGGTGCTTCTCTTCATGCGGTGGTCCTGCCACTTCTGTGACTGTTAGGCTGACAGGTCAGTCAGGCAAGCTGATGGGGTAGAAGGCCAAGCCACTGAAGAAGAGAGAGCCTGGGAAGACCAAACTTGTTTTGGTGTCCCCCGTCAACTTACGTGCAGAACTGCAGAACTGAGTCCATGATCGTGCAGCTAATTCGAAGGAGGAAGGTGGGACTGCTGCTTTGCAGCCTGAGGTTGCGTTAGATTTGGTGTAATGTGAAACTGTTCCCTGAGTTTCACTTGCTTATGTTGTGGTTTAGCTGTTTTGAGAGAGAAAGATGATAAGTACCTGTGGTGTTGAGGGAAATGAAGTAAAGAAAGTCCAGTAGAACAGGCCTGGTGACATGAGATGTATCCAAGCTGGAGAGCTGGCTATGGTATCTACAGCACCAGATTCCAGATGGCTGCTGGTTGTCAGGCTTTGCTGTCCATCTTCTCTCACCTCTGTGAAGTGGGGCCCTGCCTTTTAAGCTCTTGGAAGTCTACAGGCTCATTAGTGCTGGGCGAGAGGTAGTTATTGTTTTAACCATAGCCTTAGGACTTTATTTAGCAACAGTCAGTGATAGCAGTCATAACTTAAACTTGGGGGACTGCCAGTTGGCAGAGGGGTGCTGGTAGCTCTCAAGCAGGGAAGTCTCGAGTCCGAGCTGTGAGGGAGACATGGGCTGCGGAGGTCAGACTGCACGGTAGCGACAAATGTATCCTGTCCAATAATACAATATGCAGGAAAAGATCAAGGTGGAAGAGCTAATTTCAAGAATGAACCTTCTAATTCCCCTGAGTTCTGATTTAGTTGTTTGTTTGTAGTTCATTGTTTTTTTTGATTTTTTTTTTTTTTTTTTTTTTTTTTTGGCAACCCAGGGCCTCCCAAAATAATTAAATCTTGATGTTAAAGCACAGCAGCCTATCTTATGGTAGCATCTATCTACTATAGCTCTAAGGGACCAGGTATGGATTTAGCTGCAGAACTTTTGAAGCAAGGGCCCTGATGTACCTATTAATGTTACTAAAACTCAATGTTAAAGCCAGTTGAAATGGTTATTCTTCATTCTCCAACTTGACTGTTATCTATGTAATGCTTAGACAGAATAACCCTTGTCAGTTGTTTACAGCAATGACAAGTTACAGAGGGAGCAAAAGGAACATTTTAGCTTGGGATTCAGTCTTGGATGTGATATGCAAAACACAAATTATAATTGTTTCCCTGGCGGTTGCGCAGAGGAAGGGTACTCATGAGAGCTGTACTCTTGACTGATGCTGAAGAGAAGGATGTGGGATCCTTGGCTGGGCATCTCTGTTTCCGACACTGGCAAAGATGCTACCCAATGAGTTTATCACTTACCAGTGTGTGGGATGAGTTGGAGAAACAGAGGATGTTCCCATCATCAGGAAGTCATCACAACCTATTGTGCTAACTTTGCGTGATACTATCAAAGAGAGAGGGGAAGAGCAAAAAAAACAAAAAAAACCACCCCATTCATTGAGCACATTTGTTTTGAAGCAGTACAGAAGGAGGAGCTGTCTTGAGTTTTAAGTGCGTTGATTGAAAAGTATTTTCACACCAGTACATCGTGACTAATATTCCATGCAGTCATGTTCCTGCCTGTCACTTTCTGATGTGGTTTTTGTGCAGCTGCAGGAAGGACTCCATTTAACCCCAGCCAGGCACCTGACAACATAAAGGGAACGGCTGCTTGTGCTTGGAGTGCTGTTCTAGCAAGTGAACTTTCTGGAATAAGGATTGTGCCTTAATTGCTGTGGTTTTTTGAGTGGCAGCCATAGGGGATGCGAGCTGACAGCAAAATCGTTAGGGCAGAGGGACACAGGGCAAATGGATGTCTAGCCGAGCTCTTGAAGTCTGTTGCTGAGTGAGGGGAAACAAAACATCATCTTGCCTATTAGCATTTTAAGGAGGGAGTGGAGAAGCTGGGAATGACAGAGCTTCCTCTTATGTTGTGTTGTGTATTTGTTTTGTTACAAATGTCAGCAGTGCCTCTCTAGCAGTTTGATTCCAAGTGTAATGAACTTCTGATTGCATTTGTATGTTCTGCAACCAAGGGAGGGATGTCTAGCTGCAGTTTTCAGTCTCAGTCACTGAACTAATGAGATGTAACCTGTTTCTGAGAGCTCAGGACACTTACGTGCCCATGACAGAGATGCTACAAAACCATACCAGGTAAGAGGTATATACAGAGCACTGACTGGTTTGTTTTCAGTGTGGTCTGTAGAAAAGAACTGGGCAGCGTCCAGTGCTGACCTCAGTCTTTTTGTGGGCTAAATTAATGTCTTTATTCTGCTTGGCAGTGTGGGCCAAGAAGAATTTTTAAATGAATGCAAGAATTTGTGGTGTGCAAGATGTCTCAAAGTACCCTCAGTTGTTTTTGCATTTCATCAAATGGGCCTGTGTAATGCAGAGGAGAGTCTGCAAGCCCTTACTGGTTGACCATGGAATGGTGTAGCAGGAGGGGCTGCGCTGGGGCCCTTTTAGGTGAGGGAATAGCCATCTTGCACTGTTGTAGGAAGTAATTATGAATCTGTTTTCATTTGAAGACCAGTAGATATCATTTAATGTTTAAAATGTGAAGCTGAGACATAAATTAGTGTCCTGCTGCTGTTGATCTATGAAAGAGTCATGAGCATTGAAACAGGAACAGACCCAAATTCTGAATGTCACTGACTGTATGAAAAAAGTGTGCCAGGCTGAAAGGTGAGTTTTAGGCTTGACTGTTTTTATGATACTATGCTCATAGAAGCAAAGCTGAAAAAACTCTTCCATCCTTTTTGATGTTAGAAGGGGAAAATATCTTGTCTTCTCCTCTGAGCATGTCCAGCCTTGGGTTTGCTGCTTTAAAAGGATTTATTTTTGGAAGGAAATAAAGTGTGCACTGGGAGGTCTTACCCCATCACTGAGAACATGTCGTCTTTCCTCAAGATCAGGCTGGGCTGAATCTCTTACTTTGATGAGAATTAGGACCCTGACCTTGCGCTCTGGGCTCTGCCCTCTGCTTTTGTTCTTAACAGGTTTCAGGTCAGGTCTTTCAACTCTCTGAACTCTTCTGTACCTGTAAGTTAGGGATGATGATAGCTTACTCAGTGGTGATGTTTGAAGGAGAAATTGGTGATGGTGAAGTCATTCAGAGGTTGGTGACAGCGCAGCTCCACATCTGTCATGGTTTATGTGTACAGGGTGGTGGTCTGCTGATGGGGGAGTTGTGTGCAACTGTGGTGGCCTGACATTAGTAGGAAGCTGGAAGCAAGAAAAGCAGAAACAATGGCTCAAATAAACACTTGCAGATGGTTATAGGGCAGTGGAAGAGCTGCTGGGATTCCCAGAGAGCTGCTCAGCTGGGGGTGGGCAAGAAGGCTGAGACCTGAGTGTTTTCCAGAAGAGAACATGGCAGGGCCTCAAGTCAGGGAGGTGCGAGTTGATGGCAAGCTGCTCAGGTGAGGCATATTCACTTGTCTGACTCTTGAGGGTGTCTCAAAAAGTCACGGGCTTCCTTGGCTGTAGGCAAGGGAGCAGACTCTGCCTAAGCTCCCCTTCTCTGGGTGTTTTTTATTGCTACTGCATGGAATTAAATAGATGGGAATTAAGCGGATTCTTATGTGCATTCCCTGTTCACTGCAGATTCCTATAGGACAGTTTTAGTCTCTGTGGTGGGTAAATAGCACTGACCCTCTGGGTCCTGCAGCTGAAGGCCCTGTCTGAGTGCCAGAGGAATGAGACTGCATGCCAGGAGAGGTAAAAGCACAAGGTCTGGCACTGGAGCTCACTTGGAGGGGAGAAGGCAGGAAGGATGTAAATGTGTATTTAGGCCTGCTTCAAGGAAAGCTGCAAAGAGGCATTGGCATTTCTATACAGGAGTTAACATGAAGGGTTTTTTAATTTTTTAGTTAAAAACACCAGGTTCAGACTGAGTAAAAGTTGACCTTTCCTCACAGTTACTCAGCTTCAGTCTTTCTTGTCATGTCTCTGGCTATGCAGCTGCCGTGGCCTCCTACAGCTGGCAAACTTGAACGCTAGGTATAGGGAAGCCATAGGAAGCGCTCACTTCCACCATTTCTCTGTTTTGTGAGGCAGCTTTTTTTATAGCCATTGTGAATGTGTCCAGACGTAGCTGAGAACTTGGAAGGCCACTCTGCATTTCTTCCTCCTTTTGCAGGTCAGCTTCAGCTTCCCCTTCAGTAAGTGGATATTACTGGTATTTACACAAGGAGCCAAAGAGTCAACTGATGGAAATTATTGGAATGGAGAGAAAAGGGGGCCTTCATACCTTTTTGTTTCAGAGCTTGGTAGGGGTGAGCTTTGCCTATTGAGCTGAGGCCATGTGGAGAACCTGCCTGTGGAGGAGAACTTCAACACCAGAGGAGGTTTCTGCCTGGGTCCCCATGCTGCTCAGTTTAGAGAGGCGTGCTGGCTTTTGGCACATTTCCTACTGGCTGCCACTCCACACTACTGTCTCTCATTAGGTAGGATGTTTTTAGGCGCTGGATTGAATTTGTTTCCATCCTGTACAGACCTGGTGGTGGTCTGCTTTTTACACACTCCAATTTACAGAGCTAGCACCAAGCGACTAAATTATTAAGCTGGGGTTTTAATAGAAACCCCTGTATAGGCTTAAATTGTTTCCACTCTATTTGGAGTTTCCTGCTCTGCTGGTTTTTGTTTTGTCCCGTGCGTGAAAGCATGGAGGGAGGAATTCACAGGAAAGCACAGAGGCAAAGAGGAAGAATTCAGCCTGAGAGCACTAGAAAGTACAGACGAAATAAGAGGTTAATTGGTGCTGTATCCAGCTCTGATGGAGGTGATAGGCAGCAAAAAATGCTTCCTAAATCCCCATGACAGTTGAGCGGAAACTTGTGTGTTTGTTTTCAATGCTGTTTGTAACTTAGGTTTCTCAATGAAGTATTTTCTTGCCTGACTGTTTTTGACTCGACCTCTTCCCCAGGGCTTGAAAGGGACATTTGTCAGCAAACACAGCTCCCCCAGCTTTTCCCCCAGTGCTAAACCCTGCTGCCGCCAGTGGGATGGCAGTGCTCTGCCTGGTGGGACTTTCCTCCTCAGTGCGGGATGCCCCTTCCAGCTTTGCATCGTTTCCACCCAGTCCTCCCCTTGCTGCAGGCTCTCCTCTGCAGCCCTGCACCACTGCATACTGGGTCAGGATTACACTTGCTGATTAAGTATGAAGTGAGATCTGGTCAGCACAGCTCGGTTTTTAGCACTGCACTGATAAACTGGTGTTGTCTTTGGTAACAGGTACAGTTGCTGTCCTCCACCAAATGGGTTGACTCTGTCACAGTGAGGGATGTTGTTTGAACCTGGTAGACCATGAGTTCTCAGCACTGATTACCTGAGGCTGCTTCATCACAAGCTGTGACCTCCTTCCTCTGGGGGTAATTAGATGGCAGAGGTTCAGAAAAAACAGTGGTAAGAGGCAGCAGTTGGCTAAAACTGGTCAGTGTGTGTGTCCACTCCTGCCCTTCACTCGGCAGCTACTATGGGAAAGCACCAAGTCCCAGGCGAGGGGACGGCTTTCCATGGGGACAGAGTGTGTTTGCAGGGTGCGTGCTCACTGCTCGTTTGAAGAGTCACCGTTCTGGAATAACCATGGTTGTCGAGCACAGCTACTGTGAACCGGAGCATTCAAAACTTCAGGTGTACGCTTGAGGGCTTAGAGCAGGCCTGTTACCGAGCTCTCTGAATACATAGTATGTCTTACCATGTGTAAAACAGCTGAAACAGTCCGGCTCATGCACATACAGTGCTATCCTGCCTGGGGTTTGCAGGTCTGGCTGAAGAGAAAGTTGGGCTGTGAATTATAAAGGCTACCTTCGTCACTCAATGGCAGGAATAGCACTGCAGTTCCTGTCATTGTCACCGTGCTCCAGCCATGTTTGGGTACTTACTGTGTTTAATTGCATGGCTGATTTACTTAATGTCTCTCCTGGGGTCACTCATAACATTTCTATTTTTAGCATTCAGGGAAATTAGGGATGCTAGTAATCCATTGTGGTTCTCTCTCAAGGCAGGAGTTTTCCAGGTGATGATGGTAATAACAGCCACGGCTTAGTTGCAGGGTAGCCTGGCTAAGCTGATGAAATTAGGTCTGGCAAGTATAGTAGAGCTTAACACTTGCAAAGGAACAGTCTCCACTGAAAATATACTACGGGTGTAGGCAGAGGCTATGAGTTCCCTGGGTTTGGATAACTTGGAGGATATGCAGATGGTTTATTTGGGAAATCCCTGGCAGTGCCTGTTGGCTTTCAGCCCTGTAAATACAGAATTTTCTCAGTGTTTGGTTGTAGACCTGAGGTTGTCATATGTCTTCCCCAGTATACAGCTATGAATTATCCCATTTCACAACAAACTCGTTATGTACCCACAGAGGAACTCCTTTCAACCTGGCTGGTATCTCCAGCGGGGTACCTAAGGTTCTTCTCAGTTGCTTTTAGGAAAGACACTTCGCAGGAGGGCCTGTACTAACAGTTGGCCTAATGCGCCTCGCTCTGCTTGTTGTTTTTAAACAGATGGACTGCTCCGTGGAAACCCTTTACGGCTTCATGCAGGAGCGCCAGAAGAAGTATGCCAAGTATGCGGAGCAGATCCAGAAGGTGAATGAGATGTCTGCCATCCTCCGCCGTATACAGATGGGCATTGACCAGACGATCCCGCTGATGGAGCGGCTGAACAGCATGCTGCCGGAGAGCGAGAGGCTGGAGCCCTTCAGCATGAAACCCGACCGGGAGCTGAAGTCTTAGCTGATCCGTCAGGGTCCTCCTTGTCCTCCTCACCTTCCAGGCTCCAGTGTTCAGCACAGACGCACTTCAACGGGCTGGATGGCAGATGTTTGGGGCGCATGGCACTGCTGCTGGACTCTCTGCCAGGGCATTGGAGGAAGAGTAGCGTCAGCTGCCAGAACTGCGCAGCCAGGAATCCAGGAGCTCCCCAGTCCTGTCGTCTCAGAAGATGATTTACCATCCTCTCATCTCCCTTCTCTTGCCCTCTTGTTTCCTCCACTACTGCCGCCTGTGCTGAGACACTGGTTTCATTGCTGTGACTAGATGGGGGTTTACAGAGGAGGAGTTTTCTTTCACCTGATTATTATTTTTTTTTACTAGAAAAATTCAAAGGGATACAGGGTGTGACAAACACTCTGACATGGGTTTTGTGCCACTGGCGTTTAGACCATTAGATGACTGGCAGGTATTTCTGATATCTCCTGGCCTTGGAAATGCGTGTGTGTTACAGGTGAAAGTGCAGGAGCTAGGGACTGGCTTATTAAAATCTGCCTATTATCATAATTAACATGGCTTGCATGGCAGGACGTTGGCATGTCCTCCTCAAGCCTCCTGTTTTTATGGGCTCACTAATTTATGAGGCTGTAAAGGAATAACTGTTACAGATATGTATGTCTGTTAATATTAAGCAAGCCTTAGCGTTCCTCTCCCCCTTGCGCTAGTAATGTCCCTGTTCCCCAGCTGGTGGCATTTTGTGTCCCTCACCTTGCACAGTGGTTCTGACAGGCACTGGCACTGACCTGCTTATTTTGCATCCAAAGTTGGACACGAGGTGTCTCTGTCTTTATTGGGACACTCCAGTTGTCTTGGTGCTGTCTTTTCTACCAGAGGGATGCAGTTGTTTCTTTACCTCCAAGGGTATGGAGTTGTCGGGAGGAGACACAAGAAGGCCTTTGGGCCCTTGCTTTGGCTTAGCTGCTGTTACACTGAGAGCTTGCCCAGGCATGGTGTTTAATGACTGGAACCACCTTGCCCTTTGGGACTGTGCTCAGCAAACTGCTCCAAAGGCAACACGGTGTTCTTGCCTTTTCCCAAGCTGAGGGCCCTGCAGGAAGGCAGGCAGCCTGTCCATGCCGCCTGGGTGCTGGGCTGGCCTGTAGGAGACAGGATGGTTGCCAAGCTTGCCACTGGTCTGCTGGCTGCAGGCGATTTACAGCACCTCTCCAAGCTTTGCGGGGGGGGGGGGGGTAAAAATACTTACAGATCTAGAAATCAGGTTTACCAGCCTGTGTCACTATTGCGTGGCAGCTCTTGTCCACAGCAGAAAGAGCATGTAACCAGAAGGGAGGAGCCCGTGCTTTGCAGGGGCAAGCACAGGTTTGTGTGTGTTAACGTTAGTCCCAGGATGCTGTTGCTGGTGAGGAGAATGAAGCATGCCCATAAACCCCAAGGGTGGGTGTATGTCAGGAGCACAGTTCCAGTGGTGAGGGCAGCCCTATTTGAGAGTCAGCAACAGTCCATCTTCTAGTACAGGACAAGACTAGGTGATTGCCAAAGGCAACTTGCTTCAATACCTCTTAGTACTTAAGAGTACTTAATCAGCAAAAGATTGTCTCTAGGCATTTGGGAGTAAGAGCACAGTAGGTTTTTGATGGTATTAATTGTTGCCCGGTGGCAGGAAGCAACAGGTTGTTCTTTTGTTGCATTCCCAAAGTCTGTGTAGCCTGGAGTGAATTTCTGGGATGCAGACTGCCGGCAGCTGAGGTGCATATCTGAACCATAGCAGTGATTGGACCTCAGGGCCCGCTGAACACTGTCTGAAAGCAGAGTCCTGTAGAAATGGAGCCCCCCAGACTGATGCCCTGGAAGAGTGATTGGCTGTGTCAGAGAGGGCGAGGAAGTTGGCAGGAGATTTTCTAGGAGAGGCAGCAGAGCGGGCCTCCTTGTCTGCTGCTTCTGCCCTGGAGTTGTTACACAGGCGTGTATACATTGGCATATGCTGTATGTTGCACAGGATAGAACATGGGATTCCATCCTTGCTCACTCATCCTGCAGTATTTCACACTTGGTTTGTTAAAAGCTTACATGAGACTTAACAACCCAAGAAAACCTGCTTGTCATGGCCATGCCCATTCGGGTCCTCACTGTCCGTCATGGAACAGCCTCTGCCTCCTGCCATCAGACACACCAGAATACTGGGCAGCTTTAAATAGCAGCTGCAGGCAGTTTTGTACTCCTCGTCCAGATGATGCTGTCTGGAAGTTTAGAATGTGCCACATTCACCCGTCTGCCAGACAGGATCATGGATATCCCACACCCTGGTGTGCTGGAAGCCTATACTGGTGGGAGGATCCCGCTACTGGATCTTGAGGCAGGGGCTAGGCTGCAGATGCTCTCTCCTGTAGAGCTTCTAGGCATTTGGACTCATGCTATTATCAGATCAAAGCATTGTGGTGCTAATGAGGGCAAGCAAATTGTATTCCCGTCTGAAGGGTGCAGGCGTGAAGGCTGCAAATCAGTTCCTTCCTCATTTGCTACAGAACACCTAGGCACTGGGCTCATAATGGGAGAAAGTGCTTGTTCAGTGAACATGGGCCTTCAAGCTTGTGGATGTGCTGCTGGGCTGCCCAGCTAAAGCTTTCTGAACAGCAAGGGTAGGCTGTGAACAATATCTCAACTAGAAAGAAATCAGCTGAAATGTGAAGGCCGATCTCTTCCAAAGCACACAGGTCATCACCTTCGTTCCACAGGTGATAGTCTCTTGTATGAGTACTGTAAGACAGTGTGCACCCTCTAATTGTTCTCAAACTATGGTTTACAGTTTTATTTAAAACATTGTCTGTGGCTTTTTTTTTTTTT
>NW_009920698.1:32837-33566 GCF_000696875.1 Nestor notabilis
CCTGCCACATCCTTTTGAGTTGCTGTTTGTTGCTTGGCTGCTCCTTGTTTGCTTTGCTCTGTGCACTGCCTTCAGCTTCATCTCAGAGGCACGTGATGCTCCAGGTGAGGCTGTTGCTTCACTCCCTTTCACACTGTTTAGCAGGAGATTTGAGCTGTGACTGGAATTACCTTTCTGCTTATGAATTTCCTTTTCCAAGCCAAATGCTCTTGGAGGAGGCCTCAGGTATCTCTCATGAATGTACTAGCCGTTATTTCTCCCATGAAGTTAGTGCTATAAACAGAGAATAATCTGGTGTGCTCCACTGAAAACAAACATCTCTGCCCAGTTCTGCTTTTGGGGGTGGTGTGTGGTCTGGGGTATGGGCTAAGCTTTTTGGTATGCAATCTTCTGAGAAGCTGGAGAACAGGGTGAATCTCTGGGTCTGTGGTTCCCTGCTGGCCTGATCTGCTTTGGTTCTTCCCCTGACTCTGCTGTTGTGACGCCTGCTTTGCGCTGCCACTGGTGCTTGTTGTGTCCTACGCTGGTCAGTGTGCTACAGGCGCAGAAGAGGTTTGCTGTGTTGTTTCCGTTGTTTTTGTAATTCATTGCATTGACAGGGTGCTAAAGTGCCAACCTACCTGCAGGGCAATTTCTGTGAAGATCTGCTGAAGGGGACAGAAAATAATGTTGTTTGGTTTTTTTTTTTAATATATGTATTTTAAATTAAATATATTTAAATATATTTAA
>NW_009920699.1:0-4020 GCF_000696875.1 Nestor notabilis
TGGAACTAGTTAATCCTAAGGTCCATTTCAACCCTAACTATTCCATGATTCTATGAAACCACTGTCACATTTACGAATGAATTATGTTAAACCAATGTTTTACATCAATAAACATATTGCTACTTCTCTCTTACAAGTGAAATGGGGCATTCCACCCCTGACAGAAATGCACTCAGAACATAATAGGAAGCTAGAGTATATCTAAACAAATACCCATGTTTACACTGATGTAAAAAATATATGAAAGAGGAAAAACTATGGATGGCTTACAGTAGACACTACTGCAGGTTTTTATAATGAAACTACCCTTCTGAATAGATTACTGCATATCTCCAAATATCTTGTTCACAAAAAATTGCACTTGAGCAACTATAGTGCTAATCATTACAAGAGCAATTCTACTGAACAGCGTTATTTTGCTGGGATCAGAAATGGCTCTATGCTGAATAAGGCTGTTCCAGGGAAAGTTAATCCACAAGTAGCTACTCTTTTTTATTTCCATCATTCTGGCTGTCTGAAGCCAAATCTGCTTGGCACTGCAGCAGCTGGCTTCCAAGATAAAGCTGTAAGAGACAGAGGCATGCTATGGTGTCTGTGTATTCACAAATGTCAGCAGCTTGCGTAATGCAGAGTTCCCTCCATACTGGCCAATAGTGATTGACAATTCTGTATACTTGCAAAGGTTCCTGTTATGTAAACCCAGACTAATCATGGAAAGGTCACAAAGAGAAATGTGAAAGTTTGAAAGGCTGATGCCATCAAATCCCACAATTTCAGTAGTTCTTAATGCAATCCTGAGCAGGGAGAATATGCTGATCCCAGCAACAAGTTTGGGATGCTGGTCCAAAATACAGTAGTCTTATTCCAAAGAGTATCAGTGCAATATTTATATACTGATTCAAAGACAAATGGGTAACGTTAGTCAACAAATTATCCTAAAATGACTATTGCCAACAATTTCTGTGCAACATAATTCAATATATCCTTCTTCTGTGGCCAGTATCTATCTCACTCAAATTTTTTTTTAAACTCATTTATGTTTAAAAGTTATAGTTTTTATAGTTATAAAAGATTAAAATATTGAAAAAACTATATATTTCATTAATATTTGTGGTTGCTTTACAGAGCATGGCAACTTGGAAGAAGGAGATTTCTTTCACAAGTAAACTTAAATCCAGGCGTGTGTCTTCCTCTGAGTGCCCTATTCCCAATTTCATTATATATTATAGGATAACTTTTTTTTTTTTACTCTAAAATACTGTTTGAAAGTAATAAGTATTTCTGAAGCTGGTTGGAAGTCTGAGCTTTAACTATTTCAATTTTAGTATTTCCCACTGTATGTTCAGAAAACTATCACAAGTGAAGTATCACAGCATAGATAACTACGATATAAGTAGAAATGTTGCTGAAAAGAACATTATGAGGAAGGTAAAAAAAAATGCAGCTTAATATCTGCTGAAAAAAAAAACAAAACCATGACTTCCCAGCAGTCTATCAAATGAACTGTGGTTTGGGTAAATAACAAAGCAGACGGAAAAAGTCAGCTTGTGTTGCTGAGGTAGAAAAGAACACATTGCCCAGAGCAGGCATTTTGCACCTGCACCAGAAGGAAGATGTTCTCTTGATACTGGCCTTTGGTAAGCTGCAGAGGCTATTTAGATGACTTTACAAGCTGGCTAAGAAATTGGAACAGCTAAAGAGCATATGAAGTGGGATCTTATTGCTCTCTTTTTTTATAACTTTGTTTCATAACTTTGTTGCAAGTTCCACATTTGCAGTTTTCAAGTAAATGTATTTAAATTCTGTCTAATATGAAACCAACTTTGCGTCATATGACAGACATGGGTGAGACAGTCTTTAATATCAAACTGTGCCACTCTCACTCTTGCAATGTCCTGGCCTAGGTCCAGCATGTTAAGAGAACAAGAGAGTGCCTCTGGCTGTGCTGTAAAGGCCAGTATAAGCATTAGCAATGTGGGTGTCTTGTGATGAGGATGTCAGGGCCACCAGTGAGTATGTGGCACCCACGAATGGTCTTCACATCTGTTACCCACTGGCTGCTCAAGGCCTTTTCATGAAACAGGAGAAAATAGGAACAATAAAGCAGCTAGCTCCAAAAGAAGAAAGGAAGAAATGAGGAAGAGACAGGGCTTGAAACCAGTGGGAAACACAGACAATTTACAAGACATTATGAGAGAGCAAAGACAAAGGTGAGAAGGGGCAGAAGGGAAGGACTAGCCTGCACCCAAGACGGCTTGCATAAAGACAAGCTAGAGGAGATTCAGAGGACACGTGGGAGGGCTCTTCAGGACCAAGCTAAGAGGTGTGGATAAGAGGGTCACAGGCACAAGGGACAATCTCATGAAACCAAGGAAGGCAGTGAAAAAAATGAAGCTCATGTCATATGCAGTGGAATTTTATTTCTTTGAAAATAAGGAGAGCAGATCTTATCAACTTTAGAGAGTTCAAGAAGTGGCCAAAATAGGATATCAGTAAAGAAGTTCGGGATACGTTCACAGAAAGAAGATTTATCTTGCAGTGTAACTCATGTGCAACTAGGCAAGTAGTTTTCTGAGGTAGAGCACAGTTGTTTAGGGGAGCTTGTAACAAAAATATGAATGGCGATAAATGGGACAAGCTCATGTAATTTCTTCACTTGATTTCAATGTACAGGGAAATCATACAAAGAAGGCAGTGGCAATTGATAAGAAACTATGAGACGACAGAATTCCAGCAGAAAGAAATCATTCATATTGATAAGAATTACTATTCAAGTACATAGTCTGCCTCAGGAGCTATATATAAGAATTTTAAAAAAGTAAAACTGTAACATTCTCGTAATAAAAGCAAGCAGCTTGGATAACAAAATGTAAGTAATAGCATGGGGTGAGGAATTGGATATTATAACAGAAAGGAGTGGGCTAACAGTCATGACTAGAATGCAGGTGCAGGAGAATATGTGCTATTTAGTAAGCATATGATCAAATTGATAAAAACAATTGTTAGCATTTTAAGTTAATGATGTGGTATTCTGCACAATGAATGGTGAAACAGAATCCTTTTGGGTCTAAATTGCACAAGGGAAGGAGTCATCAAGATTGTAGTGATGCAGTCCTGGGAATCAGCCATGGGCCAGTACAGTGAGAGAGGGGAACAAAGCTCTCGTTAACATTACTGAAGGCAGAAATCTGACAAGGAACAGTCTCATTTGGGAAGATCTTAATTTCCAGATAGAGGCTGGAAAGCAAGTACAGCTTTCTGCCAGGTGCAGTAAAAAGGTCTGGAGTCAATTTCAAGAGGCTCTAAAGAAATATAACAAAAGCAAACATAACCCAAGCTTTAAATGACCCCAGCTGAGCTCCCTCTCAAAAATTTGTGAAACTAAATTAGCCACCTGGGCACTCAAGAATGAGCAAGATTTCCTTACTCTCAAGCCCTGACTTGAAAAATATTATTTAAAGAAACAGCTGTTTCTTAACAGAAAAAGGGAAAACCACTAAAATGATAACTTAGCAAACCCCAGTTATTCATGGCACAGAGAACTACCATCCATTTAAGAACAATTGTAGTAGTCATTGCCTTCAGGTGTGGCTACCTGTTGAGGTGAAGAACCAAATGTCCCTTCCTTTTCTTATACCATACAGTATGCACCCGAGTTTCCCACTATTAGTGCACACATAGCTTAGCATTAACATCCTAGTACTAAACCCAAATGAAATATGCAGGCCTCTTGTCTTGGATCAGGAGGCCAAGATTCAACTGGCTCATCTAGGCTGCTGCTCCTAGTAGTAGGTAAGAGTAGGTAGCTACTCTTAGACAATCTTCATTTGTCGCCATTTTTGGAGCAGGGCATCACTGAAACGCTGGTACTAAGGGTGGAAAACGCATTTCTAAGCAAAACCATGGAGTGACAGGACCTAAGGAAGGACTCGTGGAAGTGAAATTTTATTGAAGTAGAAATAGTAATGATCATTTGATAGTAATATCAATTGATATGCTGGAGGGAAGGCATGCCATCCA
>NW_009920700.1:0-5354 GCF_000696875.1 Nestor notabilis
CAACCCTAACTATTCTATGATTCTATGTCAAGGCCCAGGAAAAGATGAGAAAGTTTTAGCTGTACAAGAGACAGTCAAAGCCAGCAGGAACCTGGTTGCCCAAGGAAGTTGTGATGCTCCATCCCTGACAGTGTTCAAGGCCAGGCTGGATGGAGTCTTGGGTGACACAGTTTAGTGTGTGGTGTCCCTGTCCATGGCAAGGGGGTTGGAACTAGATGATCTTAAGGTCCTTTCCAACCCAAACTATTCTGTGATTCTGTGAAATAAAAATTAAGAAGGGCAATCCTAACTATCCAAAAAATTTGCACAGCTTGGAGATTCCCTTTGAGAAGTCCAGGCAGGACTATTACATCCTGAGTCTCCTCTAGACTGGACTCCGCCTATGGCTTGCTTTGGGTCTCCAAGTACACATCCGTCCTACAGATTACCAAAGCTGTAATAAAACATGCCCTCCAGCCTTCCTGAGCAATGTTGTATTTGTCTTTAATTTAGCTTCACCTATAAAAATAGCCAGCTGCCTAAAAGAAAGTTGAACAACTGGTTTCTGACTAGAATTGCTAGCATTCATGAAAAGTCATGTGGAAGAGAAAAGGAAAAGACAAAACCCCAAAATCGCACGTATCCTAGTTACAATCCCCCACTGTAACTATAAAATTGCCCTTAAAACATAATTTCATAATGGGGCTTGGCAAGTATTCACCCAATCTTCTACAAATATTTCCACAGACTGAAGAAACAGGCAGTGGGCAGTCTGACAAGCCTGCCATGAGAATTCATGCCCTCAGGACATGTTCCTAGCTATTACACTAAATACTTTGCATCACAACCTAATGTTTCAAAACAGTAGTTGAGCAAAAGTACCAGCATCTTAAAACAAATTGAGAGAAAGATTTTCAAGCTATTTTCACTGCACACATACTTGGAGAAGCAATCCCTTTGAACAAAGGGACAGAGGAGGCTACTGATCCTTTTTAGCTAGTTACACAGCAAGAATCTCCAATTAGATTAAATTGGTTGCCTTCTGGTAGCTATAACCAAGTAGAAGCTACCGATGCTTTGCTAGGATTACTTTACCAGCCTAGCAACCTGTAACTTAACAAAACAAAACACAATACAAACCCCCCCCAACCTGAAATGCAAACACAGAAACGTAGCATGCAGGGAGAGGAGACCCAACAGAAGCCAGAAATGAAATCTGCAATACAGTAAGGGTGTTTTTAACAGCTGTGCATTATGCATTCAGCAGCACGGGGAATGCCAGCAGGGAGCCTTTATTAACATAGGCCTCAGAGTACAGTGAGCTCCTATCACACTGGCCTCCCTAGAGAAAAGGCACACATACACGAAAGACTTAACCCTAGACAGATCACTCCAACCCTGTTGCTATTTCATCAGCTCAACACTACAACAGAAACCAGAGAATTTCCATGATGTTTCACAAACAGGTAACACTTCCAACAATGCCTGAAATCTAATCTACAATAGAAGATTTCATCAGCAAGTTATGTCAGGTAGGAAAAGGGAGAAAAAAATGCCACACAAACCCACACAACAGAGTCCCACTACCAATGCTGTTCTTCTCACAGACCTTGAGGACAGGGGAGGACCATAAAATGCTCCTCTTGTAGAAGACGCTAATAAAAGCAAGCTGTTGTCAGAACACCTGTGTTCTCAGCAAAGCAATCTGCACCTCATTGCACATATTTTAGGGGCCCGTCAATCCAAGAAACAGCTGGAAGCCCTGCTACAGATGCAAGAGCCCAGCAGGGTAACTCACTCCATTTGGGAGGATGGTATTGGCAGCAGAAATGTTCTGCTGATGCCAGCTCTGCCTCCACTGTGAGACTTGCCTCTACCACAAAGACTTGCTAGCACACCCAGCTCAGCACTGGACAGGCACCAGAAAGAAGGGAAATGCTTTCAGAAAAGGCTCGCCACCTCTCCTATATCAAGTGCTAATAGAAGCTTTCTAGAGGTCTTGTCAACAGCTCTAAGCTGTAGCTGGCTGCAGATCCTCAAAGTGCAGCATGTCCTCATGGGCAGCTCCCGTGAAAGTGAGATGCAATCACTTAAGGGTCAAAAAAAGATACAACTAGAGGCCTTAAGAATAAAAAAAAAAAAAAAAGGCCACTTTAGCCTGTCCTTCCCCTGAACTGGGGAGAGAGGACAACGAGAGGAAAGAGAATGGCATGAAATATCCTGACCATTCCTCTTCTAACTCTGCAGAGAAGAAAATGTCTCTTGATAGGAAAGGGAACAACATTCCAACCTGAAGAGCCTGAAAACTGCTCTAGATGACTGAATGCCAATTTGTGCCTAGAGTGAAGGAAATAGCTCTGTATAGTCTGCATTTATTCATATCTCCTTACTCTTTTGTCTTCTTTTGTTAAGAAGTAAAATGCAAGAGTCAGTATCCCTAACAACATGCAATAGCAGCAGCAATAGCACTAGAAATTTCAAGAGGTTATTTAATATGCAACATTCTGGTTCCCAAGAGTGTAATATATGGCTTTTTAAGCCTAGCACATCTGTGCATTACCAACCCTTTTTCACTTAGGTGCTGAACAGAAAGAGACAGGTAGTGTTTATTAAAGAAGTTTCCTGGAAGTACTTGTACTGCAGGATCAATAGTCTCTAGGTCAGTTACCCCTAAAAGGTTTTTAATGTAAGTGCTATGCACCTCTCATCACAATAGCAGCAAATGCTTTAAAAATCAAAATACCGTTGACTGTAATATCACTTGATAAAAATACTCCTTTATCACTCTTTAAGCACAAAAAAACCCCAAAACCGAGTCACAGGGAGAATAAGTAGTTAGCTCCTTTCACGTCTGGCAGACAGAGACTCGGTCTCTCGGTTACTCCCAGCCAGCCTGCTGCCCAGAACACAAGACTGTCTTTTCTCCACTGTTCATGATTAATACAGCCTTCCCTTCCTTTGAGGCTCAGTTATACCTATGTCAGAGACACATAATCGTCAGGCACAGCTCAGTGTGAGTACAGGAATTTACCCAGCAAAGGCACCAAAAGACACCTGTTGTTTCAGTATAGGTGTTAACAAGACGATGTGGTCTTGGTGTCTATGAATGAGATGCTCAGGAACTGCCCACATCCAGAAAATACTCACTCCCCCCACCAGATACGTAGGTCATTTGCAGTCCTATTTTAATGCTTGAGGCACTTTTAGACAAGATTTTAGACAAAGGCATGACAAGCAGTATCTCTCCTTAATTTTATCATAGCCCAACTCTTGAGATCTCCCAGAGTTTGGTCGCTAATAGCCAGAGCAAGATAACGCATGTGAAAAAGAGTTAATATAAATAGAAAGCAAAGATCTGACCTAGAGGGCAAGCCATGCAGAGTACAAACATCTGAGAATCTGCACACTCTCCTCGCCTACTATTCATCCAGCAATTACACACCAATGTAATTAAATCAGGAAAGCTACGTTTAATTTTCCTATCATCACTCGATGAGATAAGAGCAGTATGTATGGGAGGGATCAGGCACAGGGGAAAGAGCTATTTATTAATAAGATAAATCCTTTTAGATTTAAGAGCCTCTTTGGCTAAGAAGGGTCTGATCCACTAACAGAACTTCCATGTTTAATGCAGAAAAAATCAGACACCCCATCTCCATTTCTGTCCCTGGCTTGGTCCTCAAGTCTCTTCTTTTATTCAGAAACAAGTCTCACTGAAAACTGACAGGCATAACTTAAAACAGAAATACAGCTTTTGTTTAAACCCCCGGTTTAGTCTATAGGTTTAAAACTGAAGAACGCTCATCTCCCAGCCATTACATTGACAAAGACAGCCACATTAACTTACGTTATCTCTAAATAGCCTAAGGCTCCTTGTTTTCATGAAAAGCAAGGCATTAGGGTGTGTTGGCAGAAATACAAAGCACGCTCTAGCCATTCTTCCCTCGTTCTTGTATTGCCTTCTGCCACACGAGGCAGGAAGAAATGCTGTGGTCCCTGTCCCCTGCAAAGACCAGTAATGCTTAAACAGGTTAGTATAAAGCTTTCTCTACCTGCTAGCTACACACCCAGAACTGCTGCTCTGTTTTCTCTCCACTCTTCTTTGCTTCATCCCATCCAGCCCTGCTTTCTCAGCCCCGACTTAAAAATGTATCAGATCATGATAGCAGATGACTTCCACAGGATCAGGTTTTCAACAGTAAAAATCCTACACGCTTTAATGCAACCACGGCTTCACCACATCATTTTTTTTTTTAAACAGGAAGGGAAAAATATTTATAACAGCAACTATAAATATACATGCTACTGACTTTTCAACTTGTTGTCCTTGTTCTCAAGCTAAATTTAGTCTGCTATATCCTGTCCAGCCCTTGGTAAAAAAGTGATACAAAAGCATGCAGATCCCACAGCAGGCAATTATACTTATCCAGATACCTTACAAGATAACCAGCTAGACAGGTAGATTCTCATATGTTCATGGCTATAGAGGAAGTGGTCTATTATAATTATTATCCCCCGATACAGTAAATAATTATTATTGCAATAGGATAGCTCTGTGCTCTTGAATGAGAACAGTGATGTAGGTTGTTCACAGCGTACATGTAGACCACACACTTGGTTTGTGTCAATTACACTTCAAGCACCTCTGAGCTACAAAGAACCGTTTACTGGCCACACCTGCTGTTTACCCATGTTCTCATTTTACATGCAAAAATGTTTGAGACATTGATTCAAACTTAGATGGTTGATTTCAAGGTCCAATCTCTATGTTAAAGAGCATCTCTTCATACCCTGAAGGCTCTCATTCCTGTGACTGATTTCTTAGTCAAAACAAGGTAAATATTTATCAGGAACTGACTACCTAGAGAATCAGAGTTGTTAGTCATTCGACCGTTAATCTTGAGAAGCCTTAGTCATGGCAGCGCACAGGTGATTTCTGCAAGGGCCAACACGTGTTTCACCCTGGTTTAAGGATCCCTGCCCGCAATCCAAAGTTTCACAACAATCTGACTTACTCCACTCGCAGCAAGTTTTGCAACCTAAGCAAGAAATGCAGTTCAGAGGATGCGCCTATACAAGCATCAGTCGGTCTGATAACAAAAATAAGCGGTCCAGGAAAATAATACTTAATAGTTGGGGGAAAAAACAGTAAAGGGTCGGCCTCGCCTTGCCTCCAGCCCCGCTGGCTTAACGTGCTTCTCGGGCACCGGCCAGCTCTGCGACCCAGCCTCTCCTCTGTGCTTATAAATACATTGCAGCTAAAGATTAGGTGGGTAGGACAGGAAAGAAAGAGTTTTCTGGGGCTGAGACCCGCCCTGCGGCCGGGGACCCCCAGTCCGGTGCGCCTGTGGCGCTGGGAACGGGTCCGCCGGTGC
>NW_009920701.1:0-16834 GCF_000696875.1 Nestor notabilis
GGCAACGGCGCGAACAATGGGCTGGAAATGCAGCCGGCGGCCGGTGTGGAGAGGGCCCTATGGAGGGAAAGGGCCCGCTGCCCAGCCTGGGCGCAGCCTGCCCGCCCACCCCAGAAAGGGAACACCCTGAAATACACAAAAAGGCACACAAAACGTTGTCAGGCTGTGATTCCACCTCAGCGTCCCTTCAGACACATTCCCCCTCGCCATCCAGGTGTTCAGGCTCCATTCTGACTGTGCCTCCCCAGCCACCCAGGCAGAGGGGCAGGAGTAAAGGCTGGATGGCACAGTGTTAACATAAGGGGGCTTGGATTTCAATAGGAATTTGTTGGGCTTTCTCTCTCCCATCGCAATATTAGGCCTGTGTTGGTGTGGCAGAGACCAAACTGCAGTTTGTACCTCATCACTCTGGGAGATGGAGGGGCATCTGGGGACACGCAGTTTTACAACAGTATTTCCAGCTTTCAGCTTTCAGTTCCTTCTCCCTACAGGCGACAAAAAAAAAAAAAATACGGATATAATGCGCCTTGAAGCCCTGTGGGCAAGTAACTGAGCTGTCCTGAGGTTGCTCACCTGGGGAAGGCAAAGGCAGCCTCCCTCATGCGCTTGCAGAAGGAAGAGTTTCACCCACTTGTAAGGACCTCTACAGCGGTGCACAAACAAGGAAATCTTTATAAGAGAAGTGGACACAGTCATAAACTTTGCAAAATACAGCAGCAGTCTTTATACGCAAATAACAAAACGCATCCTCTCCTAGTAAGTCCAGTATTAATTTACTGAAGTATTTTCCTACCAAGCTGAAGTGTTTTCCTACTTCACTGCACCCAGATGACAAACCCCACTTGCCATTCAGACAGCAAGTCCGTATTTGGAAGAAGCTTTATAGAGAAAAGCAGCACTTCCCTGGAATATATTCAAGTCTCCTGCTCCCTATCAGCTGCATAATCTTCAGAAAACACAGTTTCTTACAACACTGCCCTTTCTCCATACAAAATTAGGCCTTTGGGACCAATGTCTCTTGTTGTACAAGTCTTCTGTGGAATATCTTAGAATTTTTAGGAGGAATTGGTTCTTATTACACAACCAAGAAACAACCATGCTTTCCTCAAAACCTATTGGGAATCTGCTCCCCAGCAGAAATCCATATCATTGTATAATTATGTTGACTTACCAAGTATCACTAAAGGAATTGTGTGTCATAAAGGACAAGTATCCTTGTGTAATGATAAAGGACTGTATGGAATTTTTTACTCCTTTTCTGCAGGAGTGTGTGTACATGTGTGTGCAAGATGACAAGAGTCTAACCTAAGGCACGGGGGGAAGTAATTAAGAAAAATGTCTCCAAATGCCAGGTATGTCATCTCTATTGGTCATATGTCATGTGTAAGTCCTATGAAGATCCAAATGAGAGTTAGAGGTTTGAGTTCAATGCAATGTATGTGCGATGAATATTTATTATGCCATAATTTATATAATGTAGTAATGCTCTTAGGAATGTACTGAACTGAAGAAAGTTCACTGTGTGCAGAAATTAAGAGATACCATACACATGTCACCACAGGGAAGCTTTCAATCAGGAAAGTAATTCATTGACTGTGCGTGCATGTTGCATCCAAGACTCAGTTCTGGAGAAAAAAAAGAAAAAAAGAAGAGAGAAGGTAAGATGTTACCTTGTCTGACTGCATTCCTGTTGCATAAAAAAACCAAAAAGAATGACAAAGAGAGTCCTGGAGCAATGCAGGGGCAAGAGACAGAGCTGAGAGGCAAAACTGGAGGCTGGATTTTATACCTGGCTCTGTACGTTTACTTGGACCTGTTAATGTTCAAATGCCAGGACAGCAGGAGAGATCCTTCGACCCTGGAAAACTCTTCTTGTCGCCAGACATGAATATGAGCTGCAATTAACTAAGTTACTCAGTATAAAACCAAATGCCCTATTAGAGGACATGTAAACTTGGGTGGGTCTGGTTGCTGTAAAAGTAACTGAAACACTGAAACTGAAAGTCCCTTTGTCTTGGGCATGAAAATTTATTGGCTATATTTATTACAATCATTTCAGTGGGCTGTCTCTGGACCTAAGTCAAACTAGAATGGCATGGTGCATCATATACAGTTATGCATAGGAGTTTGCATTGATCAGCTAAGTCCCCTTAACTTTCCAGTACAGGGTGGCCACATTCATCCTTCTTATCAGGAGTACCCTCTGGCCTGTGCTAACCCCCAGCTGTCCCTGACCATTGGTTGTGTCGAAGGCCTGCCAGGACATGTGCTCACCATGCAACAGTGGGGACAGTCACAGACCATTGCCAACATCTGTGCCCTGGGCCTCTTTCAGTTCCTAACTCATAGATAATCTGACACATCCAAGCACTAAATCAATATGCTTCAGTGGAAACTGGAATAGGCTCAGCTGGTCTTTCCCTGTTTAATTTTTCTAATTACACTTTTAATTCTGCAGGTCTAATTATTTATATTACAATAACAACATTACCAAGAAAAATATAGAAGAAATGGGACTAAGAAGTTCAAAACAAACAAACAAAAAAACCTTGCATTTCCAAAAATGTAACCAGACCTTTCTGTTGGGGTCCAATTCTGCTGCTGCAGATTGATCTAGACAACAAGACTATTGTATCCAGGGCTGAGTCCATGGAAATACATCTGGGCTTCACAGCTCAGCTGAGCAACTGAAAAGACTACTGGTAAACTCACAACTTCAGTGCAGAAAATTGATGATGGGTTATAATCTCAAGAAGGGGTTTAAAAGCTATTTTGTTTTTTTGAAAGAAAATTGGGGAAGAAAGACAGCAAGAGAGGAGGATGGAAGGTTTGGGCACAGGACTGAGAGCTAACAGCTTCCACTTTGAAGCCAGAATAAGATACCTTATTCTTTAATAGCTCTACGCAAGTCATTAGGTCCTTCTGTCTTGCCTGCCCACCTCAGTGCAGCAGGGAGCAGAAAGCTTTGTGGAGCATTTAGTAGTCTGAAATACCAAGGAACCTTGTCCATGGAAGACTGCTCATAACTCCAGTGCAATCAGTGGAGCATCAAAGGTTTACTAGCCTAGTGTGAAAGGCCCTATAATATTGTACTGCTTGGGAATGGGGATGTGCATGTAAAAGTTTTTGGTAAACCCTGCACTACATTGCATATTTAGGTGGAGAAACATAATAAAACTGCCTTCCACAAAGAAACAGCTCACCATGGTTTAGGTCCTGATTCATAATCCAGTGAAGTAAAAAATATTCCTCCTGTTTCACTGGTTGTTTCACAGGTACTTGGTATTACTTTTGTTATTGTCCAATTGTTATTCCTTCTTTTACATCTTTCTACTCTCTTAGTCTGGCTTATTTGTCAATACATTATATGTAACATTCCTGGTAACAAAACACAATAAAAATCAAAATACACTGAATTTGCTTTACTTACAATAGAAAATAGATGGAATATTTTTCAGCAAGTTTAAAAAATCAACACATTTCCCTGGTAATACCTAATAACTAGCATTATTCTCATTTTACAGTTTATACCAGAAATAGACATTAACTCACTTGCCTAGATGAAGCATCTGCAGCTCTGAATTGAACTAAGTCTCAATTTACAAGTCCTGGGCTGTACATCCTGCACTGAGGGAAGTGAATCCAGATTTTTTCAAGGTTCCACTGCTGCTGTAAAGACTGCAATATCAATACTTAAAGTCATGCAATTTGGAATGATATTTCCAGCTTTTGTTTTCTTACTTAATTTCATTTTATTTTCTTCCTCTGCAAAACTATGCCCAATATAACATGAGGATAAAATTGGAAGCCTTACCTAATTACTACTGCATTACACTTGTATGAACAATGCAGATACTGAACATCAGACAAATTACTAATGCAACAGTGCAGCAGTTCTTTCTGTGGCACAGGATTTCTCTGGGAATGTTATTTTATTGTATTTCATTTCGTGCTTATTTGTTTAAGGGGGGAGAACAGACATTGCTGTATTTCAGTTTGATTCAGCAAGCATTCTGGCCTCAGCCCAGGAAATCATTTAAGTGTGTGCTTAAATGTAGTGGAATGAAATTTAAGTTCATAGTACTGCCTATGTATTTAACATACAGCATGGGCTTAAGTGCCTTATACAAAACGGGACCAGGACGATGAAAAAGCCTAAAAATAAGGCCCATGCATTTTTACACACACAATTTTTAAAACACTAGTACTGTTAAAAGGGACATTTTCCACTGCCTATGCTACGAAAACACTGTGTAGTGTCCCCCCCTCCCCCAATGAAAGCCAACTAACTTTCCCTGATCCGACAATCTGACAGCTATATCCTGTGTAACTGCTAGTCTGGCCCTTTTTAAAAATATCCTATTAAGTGGAAGCTTTGCCTGAGCAAGGTATGCAGAAATGAGTCTCAGGGAGTACATGGAATTTTCTCAGGACATAGGGCTGAGCCTGTTGTAGCCAAAGGCTAAATTTCTGGTGGAACTCAGTAGTGTTCCTCTGAGTACATTTGCTTTCCATACCAATCTCAAACATAAAACCAACATGAAAGTCATGCTGAAACACACCACAAAGAAAGGTGTGTTCTTAACTTGGGTTACCTAATCCAGGTTAGATAATTTAAGATGCGGTTGCACAGCAATTTAAACCACTCTAACTACTGGATGCCGAGGGGGTGGAACCGTGTCAGCCAACGGTTAGATATGCATCAGCCACAGCCCCAGCTTTAACCAGCAGCTAAGGTAGGCAAGATAACTTGAGTTAACTAATATGGAACATGAAATGCTAGCAGTGCTTAAAGCCCCCACTGCTTTAACCTGTCTATGTAAAGATATTACTCAATTTTTACAAGGTTTTTGCAATGTAGACAGACCTGGAGAACCTTTTCAAAGGCACAGGAACTCAGTAAAGCTGACTGTTGTCCACAATAAAGAAAACACTGTTCCTTTCTCAGAAGGTTTACAATCATTATGTTATATTTCTACTGTTAAGGCCCTAAGCTCTTAGCCAATGAAGAAAGAAAAAACCACCAAACCCAAGCTGTTTTGTTTTGTAGTTAGATGCCTAGGGATTTATTTATTTGTATATTTGTTTGTTTGTTTGTTTGTGCCAAAAGCAGAAACAACCTTCTTGAATTAGTCTGCAGTGAATTAGTCTTTGCAACAGAAGCATTAAAAACCTCTAGGTTTCATTCTTTAATAGAATAATATATATATTTTGCTTGGTAGTGTTTGTTTGAATTACAACCGCATGGAATTCAGAACAAAGCTACTGTGGCTGCATGGACCTGCTCAAAATTCTCAAAATTCCATTTTAGATTGTTTCTGCTACAAGACCTGATTAAGCATACCAGTCATCTAAAATGTACTAGTTTTTCTGCTGCTCCATCTTTCTTGCCATCTCTAGTCACTGCTTGCCAAAAATAATTTTTAAACTATTATTGTTTTGCATTTCTAGCACATCTCAAAGAAGGGAGGAAACAATTATGCTTTTGATCAAAGAATAGAGCATGAACTAATCATATACATTGTCTCAACTACCCTCATGCTTCATGCTAGCGAAAATGCCTTTTGCAAACTTGTCACTTGCTTAGTATAGACTTAAAGAACATTGTCATGCATTTTACACAATATAGAAGGATTTGAGCGCCTTTGGCCCAGTTTCTGTAGATTTCACTCATTAATAAAGAGATGGGAAGAAAGAAAGCAGAGACATGCACAGGTACATATGAACAGATATTGGCCTTGATTTTTTTTTTTAAATAGTGTTATACTACCCCATTTATCTGAAGGTTTCTTGGTATTTTGAATTATAAAGGTGGGCATAGGTTTGCTTCTCTTGCATTCTCTCATGTTTAAATTTCATTTCTGAATGCTGACTTCAGCACCAGGTTTCTCTGCACAGCAGAGGTGTAGTCTCTGGGGACAGAGGGAAGGGGAAAGGGTTATAAAATGTGGATCTTAATACATGATCATATAAACTTGTCCAAGGAGTCTATACCTCTCCAGGATGCTGTACAGAAGAAAACAGGCATTATAAGCCCCAAGGCACTCCTCTGTGCCTCCTTGCACAGAATGTCTATCCCTGAGGCTTACAGGAACGCCCACAACCAGGAGAAAGGATTTAGCCCAGCACTGAAAGACTGTAGTGTTAGGAAATGGAAAACACATTAGAAATGTGTGTTAACCCTAACTGGAAAACCTAAGCAACTCATTTTACTTCCAGCCATCAAAACCTTTGAGAGAACTTGTGCTGTTTTTTGTTCAGGTATCTACATTTGGATTTCCACCTTATCTCTCTGGATAAGGCTTCAGGTTTGAATCAGCATGAGGGTGAAGTGAGGCAATGTTCTAGGTGTTTGTATGCTGGATTTTGTCTTGTTTTGTAAAAGCTATAGAATTTCCTGTCTGAAGTTTGTCGGTTCACTTTTATCTTCTCATCTCTAATTACATTTATTATATTCCAGAAGACTAGAAATAAACTGAATTCTATGCTAACCTGAAACCTAAGAGCAGAGGATGTGGATTAGGGCAGAAAATTTGTTTAGGTTTGATCTAAGGTAGATCAAAACCAAACAAAATCTTTGGGGCCTGAGAAATTAATCTACAGACTCCCAAAATTACCCCATGCACTCCAGATCTTATCTCCTGAACTAGTGGTAAAACATCTTAGCACTGACCTAGAAGAAATTGGCTGGGTTTGTATCATTCTTTCGCTCCCTTGCAGTTTCCTGTAGGTCAGTGAGTTGTACGCAGACGTCTCTGGTCTGGTGTGGCCCAGGAAATTGCAAATATTTTCAGCTGTGTCAGGTTCTGCATATGCAAGTTAGGAAGTTCAAAGGGAAGTTTAATTGACACTAATCCTCATCTTGACTTTTGCTCACCTCCTCCTCTTTTCCCACTAAGCCTTCCCACCTTCCCACCTCAAAGCCACAGAAGCTTTACAATTTTTCTTATAAAAATATATATATATTTATCCCTTTGGCAATCTCTTAATGCCCTTTTATTAAATCCCTTAACTCCTTTTATTAAGTCCAGGGTAATTAAAATGATTATAAACCTTTCTTGAGAGATTATGCCCTTTAATCACAGTGCATATTTGCTGAGATGTAGGCGACATTTGTGGTATATCAAATATAAAAATACTTTGGGCAAAGATGTTTAATAATAATTTTTAAAACTATGATCTTGATTAAGGAAGTTTAGGGCATTAAAAATCGTATCTACATGTGGTCACAATGAAACATTGAAAGACTTCAAATACACGTATACAATGGAACAGTTATAATAAGGTTTCTCAATTTCTTTCAACTCCAGCTCCTCAGCTGGTATAATCTATCCTAATGCCATTGACTCCTAAGGTGCTACGCTACTTTATATAAGATCAGTTTTCTGGGCAACCAGATCAAATGTACAAGTAAAATCTCTTCGTCGGTCATTATTCCACAGCCAATGAAAAAAATACTGGAACAGGCTGCCCAGGGAAGTGGTGGAATCACCATCCCTGGAAGTGTTAAAAAAATGTGTAGATGAGGCCTTCAGTGATACAGTTTAGTGGTGGTCCTGGCAGTCCTGGGGTAATGGTTGGACTTGATGATTTGAAAGGTCTTTTCCAACCTAGCTGATTCTATGATGCTATGATTATAGGCCAAAGACACTCTTATAAAATTGTGGAATGACACAGATCAGTATAGAAAGTATTTATTTACTCTGATACTTGCTACTAGACTGATGCCTGAAATTTCAAAATTAAAGAGCTCTGATAAGAAATAAGCTAGGCATCCAAGATTTTTGTTTTGTTGCCAAAGTGAGAAAAAACATTAATTTAATTTTTTATCAGTAAGATAGATGGCCAAATGCCTTACTCTTGACCACTTTGAATTGCTATTTGTTTTCACTGGTGCTTACATGACTAAAGCATCCAATCACTGCATACTGTCAACACCAGCAGCAGAAAATAAAAGTATAATTTTCATTACCAAAGGAGTTCATAGTAACTTAACTGTTGCTAGGTTAATAGTGAATGCACATGCTTAAGTTACTCTAGAAAATAATATTCAGTCTTTAAAATGTACTATTGAGAAAAGTGAAACAATTAATAGGCATTATTCTATTTTATTCTAATTGCATGCTTGTGTTTTCATAGTCTTTCACAAACAAATGTCAGTAAGAAATAAAGAACTCAGAATTGGGAAAGAATATAAAATACAGCACAATTTAACTTGGGATGCCTGCAATTTTCATTTAGAGGTCTTGGAAAGTCTATAGTTCCTACTTCATACGCTTCTACTGAATTCAGCAGACCTATAGCCACTCAGAAAATGTTCAGCAGCTTACAGAATGGGAACCTGTATTTTAGACTTAAATACATTGTGACATAATATAACTAGTAGGAAAGGTGAAACTGCAAAGCAAAAATCATGTGACTCATTTAAGTGTTTGAATGAAAGGAGGAATTGACATAGGGTGATACAAAACACTTACTGAAGATGCCAGAAGCTCTGAAAAGAGAGTTTTTTTAAGGAACAGAAAAATAAAGTTATAAGGACTACTGGAGTAAGGTTATAGAAAAAAGTGAAGGGAAACACTGAAATAGTTAGAACTATAAATGGTCCAGTAACAAGCTCTAAAAGTTAATAGTAATTTTTCTGAATGTTCATCTATTTTGTTTTTCTTCTGGCTTTTTTTTTTTTCTGTTCTGTTTTGGTTTTTTGTTTTGCTTTTTTTCTTTTTTTTTCATTGAAAATAAAGTGATATGTGCTAGCATTTAATTTCATTTAAAATGTTGTCAGTATATTAGTATCTGAAATGTATCAACATGCCCTGTAAATGAGCTTTGTGTAGGTGCGAGAAGGAGAAATAAGGGCCTGCGCACCATGCAATATGGTAACACGAAAGATGTTTTAGGAAATTTTATCAGTAATGCAAGGTATTTTCTGGCAATGATGAATATTGGTATACATTGATGATAAGCAGGACATGTGAGAGGATAGAAGAAATCCAAAGATGATAAAGTTATGGAGATGCTGTTATAGAGGACCAGAAAAAAAGGATATGAGTGTTGCAGAAAAGATGACCTAGATGGAACTGGGTTTAAGATTACTTGACTAGTTCAAGAAAAAACTTTAAGATGTTTAAGTCAAATAAAATAATTGGAAGACAGGAGTAGTAGGACCCAACTTTTATCTTAAGCCACTGAAGTTAGGTGTTAATATATAAGTGTTTACATGTTCACTATATACCTGGAATTTCTTTTATAGCCAACAGACAGCTAATCAATACAGTGAACTGCACCTAAAGAACTAATACAGTTCATCCTAAAATAGCCACCTACACTGAATCACTCTCCAGACTCCACAGACTGTAACAGCACTTAGATATCAAGCTTTCAGTTAGGTATCTACAACCTCATTGCAGGGGGATGGACTAGATGACCTTTCAGGGTCCCTTCTAACCCAAACTATTGTGTGATTCTATGAAACAGACATCCAGATTTAGGTGTCTTAAGCTGACCCCCACATTAGACATCTACAATGTTGGTACATTTACCTGGTCACCCAAGGCTTCTCTATAATCAACACAGAAAAATGAGTACTTCTAGGATGAGATTAATTTGTGTTATTTTAAATATTTATTTAAGGATTAAATTAATTGTGCACTAAAAATACCTGCTTGCTTTATTGACTAAAAAGAGTTGGTATCTGGGCAGATGAATCCCCCTTGCCTTCTGCATGGCTACTTAGCTGCGGGACACAGAAGGAAAGACAAGAACTAATAAAACAGATCAGCATAAAAAATGTTTAAAGGCTGAAGATAATAGAAATTATTGAAGTACATTACATCATTACATAGCTTCATTAGCAGCATTAATGTATGTTTGAAAGAAGTGTTCATTAATATATGGGTTTACACCACTATGGTATGTCCTACGTTATCTTGTACATCTATGTACCTACTTCACTCATGCAAGAAATACGGTGGAGCTGAAGCACACTGTGTTTACCCAGGCTTGTTTGGCCAGAAGTAGAGCTTTAGAGAAATGTTTCTAATCATAATTATTGAGGATGTGACTCAGGAATGGTGCCTGGGAACCAAAAGTAATGATTGTAGGAAAAAATGAGAAACAAAAAACACCAAAAAGCCCTCAGAAACACAGTTTACAGTACATTTTTGATGAACAGGTTACTAGATAAAACTGAGCATGTCTCTTAGATTTTGTTTTACACTAGAATTTGCTCTTACTTAAGAGTACATGCAATTCTAAAGCAATCAACCAACCACATTCCCAGCAGGTTGAGGGAGGTGATTCTCCACCTCTACTCTGCTCTTGTGACACCCCACCTGGAGTACTGCATACAGTTCTGGTGTCCCCAACATAAGGACATGGACCTGTTTAAGTGAGTCCACAGGAGGCCATGAAAATGATCCGAGGGCTGGAGCACCTCTCCTATGAAAATAGGCTGAGGGAGCTGGGCTTCTTCAGCCTGGAGAAGGCTCCAGGAGACCTTAGAGCAGCTTCCAGTACCTAAAGGGGGCCTACAGAAAATCTGGAGAGGGACATTTTACAAGGGCATGTAGTGGTAGGACAAGGGTGAATGGCTGTAAACTGAAAGAGGGGAGATTTAGATTGGCTATTAGGAAGTTCTTCACTGCGAGGGTGGTGAGCTACTGGGACAGGTTGCTCAGGGAAGTTGTGGATGTTCCATCCCTGGAAGTGTTCAAGGTCAGGTGGGGCAGGGCTCTGAGCCCCACCCCCCCTGCCATGGGCAGGGACACCTCGCACTAAACCATGTCACCTAAAACTCCATCCAACCTTGCCTTGAACACCGCCAGGGATGGAGCATTCACAACTTCCTTGGGCAACCCATTCCAGTGCCTCACCACCCTCACTGTAAAGAACTTCAGAGATCAGTAACAAATAGGCCATAATTCAGTTATGTCAGATAAATTTTAAGTCTGATAAATCTACATACCCATCCATTTTATCATGGAGTTAAAAAATACTTGGAACCATTTGTATTTATTTTGTCAGTGCTTTTTTTTTTTAATATTTATGCATTTAGGTGTGTCATATTGAGATCATAAATACAGGAAACAAAATACCTTTGTTTGCTTTTTCTTCAAGGGACCAAGTGGACAGTCTGTTATTTGCTCGGTTAAAATACACACTTGGCTTTATTTAGCAGGGTTCATGAATCAACACATATGGAATCCCTTGTGTGCATGCAGCACGTATGTTTATCTATACATACAGCATACGTACAAGGAATTTTCACAGCTCAGAGATCAAGAATTCATTTTGTCTTCTCTGAGATGACTGTTGCTCAAGTATCTGTCTAATTAATCACACTGACAGAAGGTAGGAGCACAAAGCTGGATGAGAATCACAGACCTGCAGACAGGGGAAATTGACATATCATGCAACCCAACAGAAAAATGCCTGTTCTGCTGTGGCCAAGCCTCCTTGCAGGGTCAGCACAAGCAGACAAGCAGTTAAAACTAGTGTATGGTAGCAGACTGGAAACAGTAGCCCAGCATAAGTGAAAGCTTGCCTAGGCTCTCAGTTCACGCAGTTGCTGAGGCCAGTTGGTGATCTGTTTACCAATGCTCTGGTAGTAGCCAGAAGTGCTGGGGCAAAACCACCCATCCCGGCCCTACCGTCAGCTTCTCTTCCATGTTTTTCACCATCACTTTACTGTGAGGTACCTGGAAGTGCTGCATATCTCCCATTTCTACAGCAATCTCTGCTTACTTTACCCGAGTCGAGTCCTTGTGATACCACATACCACTTTAACTTTGATGGGTTTGGGCTCCTGAGAGAAGAGCCACCACATGTAGTTTAGGCACAGAGGGGAAGAGAAAGAAGAAGGGAGAAAAGGAAAGGGGAAATGGACACAAGGAAAATAAAGGAAGCCAGGTATAAATCATGAAGCATTTGCCAAGAGTGTGATAACGTTGTACCCTAATGGTACATTAGAAAGCCATTAAATTCATGATCTCGCACTTAAAACTTTAAATAAAATTAAATCTTTTTATTTAAATCAGTCACAAGTCAGGAAATGCAGGCTTAAGAATGGGATCCCTTTGAAGGCATTTTATTCAAGCTTGGTTTCTCAGTATACTTATGAGGAGCAAATGTGCCCTCTGCAAATTATTCACATCATGAAATGTCAAGCAGTCCTGCCAAGACCTGGTGATAAGCTGCTGTAACAGCAGCTTGGGGTTTGAGAAATGCACTTTCCTTCACGCTCATGGCAACAGGTGACCTAGTGGTAATGACATCATTAACACATTTCACCTTTTTAAGCTCTCCCTCTGGTGTTTTACTTATACTAGTTTATGGAGGAACCATTTCATTTTGGTGTTTCAAGTCACTTGTGTTCTTAGTGGTATGTTTAAGAAAATAAACAGAGAAGTGGAAGGAGAACATCCTCTGGGATATATGATTTGGGAGGAAAGCATCTGATTCCATCAGCAGATTCAGTCTTTCATGAAGAACTTGGGAATTTTTGTATCAGGTAAGACTGCAATCAATCTAATTCAGTTTTCCCTTCAGGGATCGGTAATACCAGCTTTTTAATGAGCAGTTATTAGGTACTTGCCACATTTTCTAACGGATTCTCCAGACGGATATGTTTGTTTTTCTTATGCAAATGTAGGTATTTATAAAATTTGAAAAAAGAAAAAAAAAAAAAAGGCATAGTGTCTCAATTCCTTATTTGACTGAGTCCTGTGGTCCTGTGGATTCTTCATATGCACGCAGAAGGACCTTTTGCTACTGTTGTGGCTGTGTCTGTGTCATCTATGGACACTTCAGGGTACTGATTCTTCAGAAAATATTACTAAATGAGTTGTTTACCTCTTCTTTTCAAAAGCTATCTTTCCTACACCTCTCACTTCTTTTATGGTATAAATACAAAAGAATCTATTTAACAATTGGAACAATAACATCCTACAACTGAGATTTTTGTTTACAGAAACATTTGTCCTTGATAACTTGCTGCCCACAGCAACAACATGAAAATAAAGCTATTAACTCCTGAAAGTTATTTAAAAGAAGAAAAGAAAGAACAAAAAAAAACCTACCCCAAATTACTGGTAGCAGAGCCCATAGCAGCAAACAGTACAGTATGTGGGAGCATTTCTGAACCCTGTGGGGCCAGATTCTATCTCCACTGACAGCAGCTGGATGTTTATCACCAAATTCAAAAGCATCAGGCCAATCTCCCACACTGGAAGAGGCTTTCAGATGGGATTTGTGCTGAATATCCAAACAAACCTGAGTATTTGACACCTTTGTTATACTCTAAATGCTTGAACACCACAACAATACAAGACAGAACTGGGTTGTCTCCAGAAGAGAAAGAAGTAATTGCTGTCTTCAACTACCTAATGGGAGGAGGTCACAGAGAAGATGGGAGCCAGACTCTTCTCGGAGGTTAAACACAAGACAGGAGGCAATGGACAGGGGTTACAAGAAGGGAAATTCCGAACAGCTAGTAGAGAAATATGTGTCCGTCACAGCAGTCAAAAAATGAAATGTGTTGTCCGAGGGGGCCGTGGAATCTCCACCCTTGGGGATGATCAAACCTGGGCTGTGTATGACCCTGAGCAACCTGATCTGACCCAGGGAAGGGAAGGGAATCTGTTCAATTCTGCTTTCATTCTCCTTCAAGACGACTCACGTGACTTGCACCTTGTTTGAAAACAGCACAACAGTGCAACAAAACCTGCTAATGAAATGGGGTTTAAAAATATTGTTTGTTATAGCTAGTAAAATTAAATGTACCCTGTGATTATCTACACCAATAGTCTCTGCTTAGGCCTTGTCTTCTACTGGTTTGTTGGGTTTTTTTGCTGTACTGGGAAAGTGGAAGAGGCATTATCAAGTCCACATCAAAAGAATGCAAACAAAAATTCTATTCATGGAATGGTTGTGGTCAAGTCTGAATTTAGATTATTAAGTAGAAAATTAACTCTATGCCAGCCAAGACCAGGACAAAGCTGTTAAGTCTATTCCAGCCAATTCCTCACATGGCATAAATTTGCGTAGGATTAGAATTGTTACAACAATTGTGCACCTCAAGGATCTGGATTTATTGCACTGAAATAGTAGTAGGTACAATTCTCAGTGTTCTTGGTACAGAAGCTTGGTTCTTGGAGCGCATAAACACACCGGTTATGGGTCCACCAAGAAAGTACAGGAGATCATGGACACATGGTACATTCATTACTACAGTGATTTTGCACGCTCTTGCTACTTCCATGGCAAATATGAGATGTTCTGTACCTCCATCACCAGGCAAGCTACTTCCTTTGTGGCTAAAGTAGGGGCAGATGTCCCAAGCTAGCTCCTTGCAAGTTGATCTTTAATTACTGGACATTTGGTCATTAATCCGTAGTTTTTCAGGTTCAGTGTGGGGAAAAGACAGTATCAGAAATACCTTTACAGACCAGAAAATAAAACAAATCCTTGGTCTCAAAGAGCTTACCAAGATGACCAAATGTTTCACTGGCATCTCCTGCTCTGGTCACACCAAATGCCATCACACCTCGAGAAACAACCACCTGCTAAGTTTCATTGTTCCTTCGACACATGCTTCATAGCTCTGCATCTTCCCCGGGATTTTTAGTTTTACTAACTTAGAACAAGTAAGTAACAAACAGGACCTTCTGCTACAAAGAACATTAATTCTCCTATGCAATGATGGACTGCTTTAAGGATAAGCCTATTATAATGCAAGTAAGAAAAGCAAGTAAGAACAGCAGTGAAGATCTTTGTTTACTACAAATATTTCATTTTTTGCACTGCATCAAGTGTACCTCCTTCATTTACTTCTCCACCTGTCTACAACACTGAGGACAGTGACTTATAGCAGAAGGATGCTAGCCATGTTTTAGATTCCTCTCTGCATACAGCAGATAGCCCAAAAGTCTTCACAAGATACACGAGGTCTTCCCATTGGCTGTGATATGTTCAGTCCTCTGGGATGATCCTGACATCACAAGAGCCATCTGAAGTATGAAGGAATATGAAAATCATTCTTACTACAATTACTTTACAACCAGAAACAGGAATGTCCTGCCTAGCTGACTTTTCATAGAACATCACCTATAGCTGGACAGTTTAAGTGCCCAGGATATGGGACCATGTTTTTGTATTTCATGAACATTGCAAAGTTAAAGACTTTATTTAGAACTTCATTTAAAAGAAAAATAGTAAATGGCACATCATGTAATTGCTATTTATTTTCATAAACATGAGGTATTTCAAAGTGCTATAAGACGCAGCACTAAATGTACATCGTTGGAAGAAATTAAACACAGAACTTTGCAGTTACCCAGTTCTATGCACCAAACATTAACAAATACATTAACTGGAAGAAACAGGCTAGGAAAAGGCATATATAGTAAATTTCTTTACAAAAGTTTCTTAGTTCAAAAAAGTGATAAAGTAATATCTACTCAAAACTTTCACAACTCATTTTCATACGAAAATATAAGTATCAAATTTAGTTATGTATCAGCATCATACTAAAGTATACAGGCAATGTAAGAATTAGTACAGTACATAACAGAGATTAACAATATATTTGTATACAAAAACATGCTCCTCAAACATTGAGGTATTACAGTACTTAGGTATGAACTTCCAGTCTAATACTGGTAGCAAAAGCCACCTCTCATAACCCAAGACATGTACAAAAGGCAAGTGTGTAGATGGTATTTACAGAAAATTCCCACAGGGGCACAAAATGCCAACCCCTAAAGTAACATCTGTTAGAACATAAGCACCATAAAACTTAGAAATGAACATTTTAAAACCCAACTAGATGTCATCAGCAGCTCCAAATGCTCACAACAATAAAAAAAAAACAAATCCCCACCATCTACAGTTCTGAAGAGGAAAAGCAAAGGCAGTCCATTGTTGTTTGGTAGTCTTGCAATAAACTCCATGCAAGAACATCCATTTGCTCCGTACCCGGGTAATATAGTTTGTCGATTACTTCAGGGACTGGATTGAAAGTAAACCCAACATTCTTAACGTCAAAAAACACAATTTTTTTTAAAGAATCAAAAATGTGCAAAGTGGCAACGACTGTCCTGGTCAGCCAAAACAAAACAAAACAAAAAACAGTTTAGCAAGTCCGCTTGTATTCTATTTTCTTTAGCAACTGTTCTTGTCTGGCTCGCAATTTTTCCTTTTCTAGCAATAACTTCTGCTCCTCTGCCTGAAGGGAATGAACATATTCAGTGGCTTTTTTCAAGATCACAACTTTTGCAGCTTTCTCATTTTTAACCAGTTCTGGAACATGGTCCCTTAATGTGAGGAAACTTGACCGTAGATCATTACGTCGCTGACGCTCCAGGATGTTATGGTTGCGTCGACGTTCACTGTCCTCTGAATCAGAGTTTCGAGGACTTGAACTCTTAGACTTTGGTGGGATCGTGGGTTTTACTGGACGGGGCACCTCGGTTTTTAACTTTTTCTGTGGTGGAGCCTCTTCACTCTCCATGTATGGAGAAGGAGCGGCATAATTATGCTGCTGGTGAATTGGTGCACAACGCTTTAAAATCAGTTCATTCTGCTGTGTCCTGACTGATGGAAAAGTGGTATTTTTAGGACGCACTGTAATAGTAAGGGTGGTAACAGCCTTGTTGGAGGAGGAGCGTCTTTTCTCCACTGTCACAACATCTATTTCTTCTTCTTCATCCTCTTCCTCCTCATCTTCATCATCTTTTGGTAACAGAAAATAAACGTTATTCTCACAGAAAATACTTCCAACAAGTATCAACCCAGATGTATTTATTGACAAAATATATACAGTAAAAGCAGGAAT
>NW_009920701.1:16865-17541 GCF_000696875.1 Nestor notabilis
AATGCAATAACTGATGCAAAAAGCAGGGCGTGCCCATCCTCTGTAGTCAGATATAGATCTGGGAAAGTATGCAATACACATGAAATGACTGAAGAACAGTGTTTTCTGCAAGTTCAGCAAGAACACTGAATTTTCAGTCAAAGCAGGGCTACCACCCACATAATTGCAGCAGCAGGAAAGAGTTTTTAGGCAGAATGTATATATTTCAGATGGAATAGTACAGCTGTGGTACAAAAGACATGCCCCGTGCCACAACACAGCCCTTGCTTGCTAGAAAAGCAGCCGGAAAACGAAACAATCGCTGGGTTTGTTCTGAGGCAGAAGGTGAAGCTGCTCCAGCCGGGGACCCTTTAAGCCGGCGCTTGGTGCACTGCCAAGAAGACAGCTGTTGGAAGTGCTTCCTCACCCAAAGCTGTCAAACCCAACATTAAAGGGACAGCACGCTTTGAAACCGGGACGGATCACGAAGTTTATGGCGATATGGTCATATGGACCAGCTCATCTAGACACGCGAAACCGCGTTTCAGCCCAAGTGGGCTTCTCCACACACACGCACAGCAGAGATTTGGGACATTTTAGGGTCTGTCAATGGAAACACTAAGGTCTCAGTAGCCTGCTTCAACCTTCCCAAATCCCGCCTAAGGGCACACACGTCCGCCGGCTGACAGGGGCAGCT
>NW_009920702.1:0-243 GCF_000696875.1 Nestor notabilis
GAGATGGGCAGAGGAGGGAGGGAGAGGAGCTGCAGAGAGGAGCTGCGCAGAGAGGATGGGGAGTGGAGATGGGAGAGGAGATGAGCAGAGGAACCGGGCAGAGGAGATGGGCAGAGGAGATGGGCAGAGGAGATGGGGAGAGCAGTCCTGAGGAGTAGGCAAACGCCGCCTGTCCCCAGGCGCCATGCCCGGTCTGTATTAACCCCCTGGCACGGCGGGGCAGGTACCCATGTTCTCTATCAA
>NW_009920702.1:402-8979 GCF_000696875.1 Nestor notabilis
AGGGGAGCCCGGTTGGTGCGCTGGTGCTCCCACAGCCCATCCTGGAATGCACGGGATTCCCCCTGCACTATCCCGGGGGGAATCCAGCATATGCCACTTGCCCCTCTGCGATCTCTTCCCAGAGTCTTAGCCATGGAAAAGGAGCAAACAGAAACCAAAATATATAGCTGAGGAAGTGGTTGCACGGATTGGGCCATTGGGAGCTCGTGGTTATTTATTTTCTTGCTGGTGAGGTGTTTGCATTGTTATAAACAACTATTAGAAGAGAGAAGCTGATCTGCTGCCAGCTCCTGCCACTGGAGCTCAGCCACAGCGTGGCCACAGGGAGGGGACCCACAGTGTCCAAAAGGTGTCACAGCAAAAAGGACTTATGAGTCAGTGACGCACACAGGTCACTGTGTGCAGTGTCTACGGTGACACTGTGTCTACAGGCAAACATCCCTGTGGCCAAAACGAGCTCTCGGGCACAGCCCTTCCCTCTGGGTCCATTGCTGGGGGAGCGAGCCAGCCCTCCAGCTGAGGTGCAGGGTCTGATGTGGGCCGGGCAGGACACACGGGGGCCCACACGCATCTGTCCCACTGGCTCCCTCCTAGGGCTGGTGTCAGGAAGGCCAGCCTGCCCTGCTTGCCTTCCCTGCCTGCATCCCATCCTGCTCGCAGCTCATGGGGCTGTGCTGGGGGGCCATGAACGAAAAGCATGAAATCCCCCTCCCTCATTCCTGTGCTGGAGGGATGCTGCAGGACGCAAGAGGGGTTGTGGGTGGATGATCTGGGCAGCAACACAAAAGAAGGGGCCAGGGAAGGGAAGAGGCAGAAGCATTAATGCCCAGGCAGGTCTCTGGGGGAGAAGCCAATGCACAGCAATGTCCCGTGGCTGGGGTAAGGCCACCCCACGAGAATGGTTCCCAGGCTGGCCCATACCATATGGGCTTAGGGAGAGACCCACACACAGCTGGGCAGTGAGGGCTTTACCTGGCTGTGGCCTTGGGGGCACAGATGTTGTCCTTCCTCCCTTGCACGTGGCAGCAGGGATTCAGTCCTCGCCCAGGCGCTTTGTGAAGCAATGAAATGCCTGTCCAAGCAGCCCTTGGGCTGGCATCGTACTGACGTCAGGAGTTGCGCAGCTCTATCCTTGGGCAGGCACTCTCACTGCCGTGTCCAACAAAGCCATCACTCCTTGAGGCACATCACCACCTCATCCTGTGGCTGATCATGCCAGGGCAGAACCCACACTCCAGTGGATGCTGATGGAGTCCTGGCAGACAGTGCTCCCCCTCGGATGGTGTCCTCATGTCCTCACTCCACAAGAGCCGGCACAGCAGGGCAGGATTCAGGCCACCCGCTCCACCCTGGCCAGCTCACATCACGGGTGTTGCCTTGGGCATATTTCCCATTCCAATCCTGTTTTTCAGTCTCTGGATAACCTGCCTCCAGCGACCTGCTCGCAGCCCTGTGGGGAGCGGCTGACATGTCCTTGTCCCTGCTGCAAGCCGTTTCCTTCCTGCCATGCTGCTGGTCCCCTCCCGTCCAGCCCCAGGGTTGCTGTGGCTCCACTTTGCCTGGGTGGCTCGGGGACCAGAGCAGTGTCACCGTGCTGTCACCACTCCAGGGCTCCCCAGGGAGGTGTGAGACTAGGCTGGCTGCCCCGGCCTGGCTCTCCTTACAAAAGAAAAGCAAACAGGCGCCGGCTGGTTGAGCTCAGTTGTTTGTGTCCCAGGGTGAGGTGTTGTGCTCAGGTTAAGCCAAGCTGAAGGGGCCCAGCGGGGTGGGCTGTCCCCTGGCACTCAGCATCGTCACCAGTGCGCAGCCAGCGCTGCCACCCTGCCAGTACGTAACCTGGCAGGGTGTGGGACCCTGCAGTGGAGAGCAGCAGGGAGGCAGGACTGCCTTCACCCGCAGCAGAGCCAGGTTTGCGTAACCTCAGTTTATACAGGATGCTTCTCGCAGAGCAAGGGTGGGCATCCTCCACAGCACTGCCTGGCCACAGCAGGACCGCTCTGACAGCTATTTTATGGCACTGTTTAAGCAATAAAACTAACCCCAAGCTGCTGTTGGGACAAGGTCGCTCTGTGATAATCCTTGTGTGAGGACCACGGGCCCAGCCCAGACACTGGAGAAGCACCTGCTTGATAGTGCTGGGCTCCAGCTCAAAGCGTCAGCAAGAGGAAGGCAGGATTGCAGGGCAGGAGGCCGATGGTAGCCTGAGCCAAGCTCAGGAATATGTGGCTACCCAGCGTGCATGCAGCCATCCAGGGAGGAGGGACCATCTCAGCCCAGAAGGTGGTTATTGCCCCCCTACATCTCACCCTGAACTTCTGCTGGCCCCTGGAAAGCCTTTTGCTTCTATCAGAACTTTCCTACTACTCAAAACGTTAAAGCTCAGACTATTGGGATGAAAGCTAAAGCCATCAGGGGGCTCTCTGGGAACACAGCAGATAAGCTTTGAGTTAGACAGGGCTTGCTCAGAAAATAAACACAACTTCCAGCCATGCAAAGCATGACTGTTCAGGCTGTGCCTAATAACAGCAGGCGGGGGTTCCTCCCCGAGCAGCAGCTTTGCACAGGAAAGTTACATTTCCTCTATTTAATCTTTTCCATTATTACTGTTCTTTGGATTTCTTTCCCGTCTTGAAAGGACTTTGTGACCACACGCCACTATCAGCCATTCACAGTGGAAACGAAAACACGGGAAAAACACAGCAGCTCAAGAATGTGCTTGCAGGTGCGTCCTAATCGCTGAACTTCCTCCCACACCGCAGGTCTAGGAAGTGGACTTTGCCTCCAACACCATTGCTTGTGCATGCTGTGCAAAGCAGGGCAACTCGAGCTAAGGCGATGGGAAACAGCTCATGCAATGAAGGTCTTCATTCTGCTAGGCTGGCCATCAGCATGAGCAGCTCCTGAAAAACCACACAGGTGTCATTCCTTTCTCTTCCTTCTTCCCTCCCCAGCTAACTTAGCCGGTGCTTAAATCCTCTGTGGGAGGGAAGGAAGGATGTGTGTGCCTCCTTGGGATAATCCCATCCATGTTCTTGGCCTAGGGCCTGCTCCTGGGTAGGTAGAAACTGTATTGGCTCCAGTGGTCTGGAAGGAGCTGCAGACTCCAGCCTCATGGCTGGGGGACACTGCCTGCACCACAAGGCACAGCACAGCCTAAAAATAAGCAGATAGAATTTGATCCAAGCAGAATAAACCATGACCCAGCTCTTTATTTCTAAAAGGGTTATTTATGGGCCTTAGGCAGATCATGGAGAAGGCTTCAACCCCTCTCGGCTTCTCTGAGGCTAAAGCAGCTCATGTCTCCTGTATCCATGTTTTAGTGCTTGAAGCTTGATGTCCACCAGCCTCTGTGGTCCTTCCCTCTTCCCGCTGAGTCCTGCTGCCTTGCACTGCTTTTCCTACCCCAAGATCTCCACTTCTCTCACAGGACTGGTGACTCTGGGCCTTTCCTCCCCTCAGTCCCACGTCCCTGTTATCAGCTGAGCCAGCTCGTGGCAATGATGGCTCAAGGAGAAAGCCAGACACTGGTTTGAGGGCGCTGGATGCCGATGTACTTGCCTTTCTGCTCAGCCAGCAGTGCCTGCTGTCTCAGGACCAGTGCTCTGGTGGGAGCCCTATGCCTTCTCTTGTTCAGTAAACCAAGCAGTACTTACATTCATTCTTTTCTTCTTCCCATTAATGCAGGGATGCTGGTGAAGGATAACAGTTTGGTGGAGAGCGCAGTTACCCAATTAGCAAACACATTATCTCTTCAGGGTTGTGATCTGCAGAGTCCTCCATCCCAGCCCACGAAGGATGGGCTCTTCCTGGGGGCTGGTGTCTCCAAACCTGTGTGCAGGACAGGCACTCAGTCCTGCCTCTGACCTGGCCCAGTCCGAAAACCCATGGCCAAGCAGCACACAAGGTGTACATGGTCCACTGGCACCAAGGAGGGATGGAGGCATCTGCAGCACCTTGCAGCTCTGGGAGGGAGGACAAATACCTGTCAGCTGGGGCCACTGACACCACATCAAAGGGCAGTGCCAGTGGCACCACTCCTTGCCCAAAACATCCACAGGGCAGCCGCACCATCCCACCGAGCACCTTCTGCTCGGAGTGAGAAGGGAACAAGACGTGAGGAAGGTAAGAAGAGTTTAGAAGATTCTGGTGGTTTGTGGTGATTAGTCATTTCCACTGATCAAACCAGCATGTTCTCCCTGCCTGGCTTTGAGCAATTCCTGCTCCTACCGACTCATCACTCCCACCGCCGCGGCGCTGGAGCTCCACGTGAACACCACCACCTCCTCCCAGTGCTCCCCACGCTCTCGTCCTGGGCCACCCCAGTGCCAGGCACCCACCCCGGGGTGCAGTTGCTCTCCTGCACAAGGTGAGGGTGCGAGAAGATAAGTAGAGGTGCAGCCCCTTGAGATTCACCTTCTCCTTTGGGATCAGGTACCTCTGGACTCCCACCAGCACCCGCTCCTCCAGGCAAATCCCTGCAAGAGGGGTTATTCTGGAGTCCATGCTGCTGCCTGCATGGGAATGTTTCAGAAGCTGACATCTCTTTCTCAAGAGAGAAATGAGGAGTGGGAGGGAGGCAAGAGCAACCCTTAGAAGCTGCCAAGCCAGTCTGTGTGCAAGCTCTCCATCCTGTGTTCCACTGATGCAACTGGGAGTGCCTCTGCCATGACAGGGCTTGTGTCTCTGCCACAGGCAAGCCTAAGAGCTGCCCCCTTGAGAGGGATCATCATGGGCTTGTTTCAGTGTTGAAGGCAGACACCCAGCCCAGGAATCTTAGCCCGTGTGCTGTGTCATAGCAAGGATGCCTGAAGCAAAGACCTTGCAGTAGGCCACCAGCTGCATGCACTGGAGGGAGGGCAGGGGGGATAGCCCCTGAGCTTTGTGCGATGGGCTGGGGAAACCCACGGCCAAGAGGCTCTTTGGGGGAGCAGCCTAATGCCTGGTGTCCCCCTTTATGTTGTGAGCAGATAAACCAAGCAGGGAGAACCAGGCATCTCCGCTGAAGGCTGTGAAGAGCTGGGGTGGGCAGCTGCCTGGCATTAGTGCAGCTCTGAATGCAGATCCCAGTGCTGGTGGGGCTGCCACATGCCAAGGCTGAGAAGACACAGAGATGTGGCCAAAAAAACCCAGAAGGGTTGAAAAGAGGCTGAGGTGGAGGGAGATAGTTGGAACTAGATGACCTTAAGGTCCTTTCGAACCCAAACCATTCTATGATTCTATGAGTCTATGCTCTCTGGAGCTCCAGCAGCAGCTGAGAGACTGCAGGACCAGCTCATCGTGTTGCCCACGTCCTCCTCTACCCACCTCCTCACAACTTGTCAAGGAGGATGTTTAACTGGGGAGGAGTTTGCTGTGGGAAAACCCATCATCAGCTAGTACCGTGGAATGTAAAATGGTGGGCTGGAGACCCAGGCACTGGTGGCACTGAGTATCCCGCTCGGTCTGGGCACCACAAGCCCCAGACCATACAGCTCAGCACCCCCTGTACCTGCCGTGTTACCCCATCTCCAACAACATGGGGCTTCCTGCCAAAGCATACTCTGCCCGTCAGTCTCTTCTGCTGCAAGCAGAGCTCCCCTCAGCAGCCGTTGCTTCATCTCCTTCCCTCCAGCCACAGGATGACTGCAGCGTCAGAAGGATGTCTCCACTACTAATGTGTGTAGATGAGACACCACCTCCAGCTCTTGCACCCGCCTTGACTCACCAGCGTATGCCCCAGCTGCAGGTCTCCTTCCCAGGCCATCATGGTGAAGAGCCTCCAGCCTTGACACCTTCCAGTTAGAGACCTCTCTGTCAATCTGCTCTTGCCCAAGAGGGATCATCCAGCAAGGATGTGGGGAAGGAAACCTGTTTAGTGTGGTCTGCTTGGATGCACAGTGAGATGTTCAGCCAGGCCTCACACCATAGACCCTTGAGCACATGGTGCTATATGGGAGGGAGAGGAAAGACCTGCTAGGCACATCAGTTGTTAGAGGCAGGAAAGGAAGGACTGAAGTAAAGGGTCTGTTTTCACAGTAAAGGGGCGTTTACCCACAGAGAATCATTGAACATGTCCAGAAATGGTTTGAAAAGGGGCAAAGGTAGCAAAGTGACCATGGCTGTCACAAGCACCGAGTACTTCAGAGCAGAGCAGAGAAGGGCAGGCTGTGAGGAGCTGCCGGATCTGTCTTCCCAAGCAGTGGGACAGTAAAGCAGTCAAGGACACTTGGGCAAAGGCAAACACACAAACCCAGTCCTAGTGCTGGTAGCTGCCTGATGGGCTCTGACTGGTGCATCTTCTTCCAGAAAGGAGATACTGGGGGTAGTGCTAAGATGTTTCCAAAATGTTTGAAGCAAAGGAAGCAGAAAATGGAATGTTGGAAGTGAGTAGGAAAGAAACAGAGGACAAGAAAGGAAGCACTGCCACTGTGTAAGGCAGTGATGTGCTCGTGCTCAGAGGGCTGTGTGCAGGTCTGCCTCACCCTGTTGCCTCCATCTCAAGAGAGATATGGAAAAGGCTCAGAGAAGGGCAGCAGGAAAAAAATTGCCCAAGCTCTGGAGCCACCTCTGTGTGAGGAAAGGATCCATGGCCAGGAAAAGGGATGATGGAGAGTGGTGTGATAGAGATCTGCACCATCTTTGGAGGCATGTGAGGGCATGGCAGGGTGATTACTCACCATCTGTTCCAGTATAGAAGACAAGCTCCGAACGAAACTACCTGGAGGGAAGTTTAAAACAAGGAAAAGGAAGTGGTTCTTGGTGCAACCTATAGTTAAACCATATTGCTTCTTGCCACAGGATGTGACAGATGCAAAGCATTTAAACAGGAACTGGATGAATTCATGGAAGAAAAATCCTTTGGGTTATGAAATACAAAGAACCACCATCTCTCTTCCTTAAGGCTGAAGGACTAGTGGGAGCTCAGGGACTACTCTCAGGAAGTCTTGCTGTGCCTGTACTCTGTAAACATCTGCCGTGGGCCACAGCTGGAGCTAGGATATTGATTTGGATGAGCTGTCACAGGGCTCTTGCGTCTTGTCAAACCACTGCCCAGGGATGAAGCCACAGAGCAGGCAGCTCCCAGGAACACAGCACACCGCTTCCTTATCCAAGGGGAGCACAGGATCCACAGGGAGACTGCCCCACACGGGGGGCTCATCCCAACCTGTACAACGTGTTGGACCGGCCGTGCAGTCACAAGATGTTCCCGTTCCCTTTGGCTTTCGGAGAATAGTTGATCATAGTCGATTGACGTTCACTGTTTTTCTTGCAGTGCTTTTTGGAATGACTCACCACTGGGAACATCCCTCTGCCTGGTTTCCTCTGGATTTTCAGGCAGCATAGATACAGCCTAATGAAAGCAAATACTTCTGCTGCTAACAGCCCGATGGTGATGGGAGATGGTGATGCCCTTGAGACAGGAGGGGAAAAGAATCTGGGAATTCAACATGTTCTGGTTGCAGAAAACCATTTTAAAAAGTTCTCTTGCTGGGACTCTGTCCTGCCTCTCACCTTCTGTGTGCACCTCTCCCCTCCACTGCTTACTGCTTGCAAGAGCTGTAATCAGCTCAGAGGTGGCAGGAGCTGGCTGCTGGGACACAGCAGCTAACCCCAGTGTCTTCTGTTTGCCTGCTGCCACACGGTCGATATGATCTCATCACTGTGATACACAGGCAGCCCTATCTGCTGAATTCAGTCTGGGATTGGAGGTTGCAGATCATCGCCTCCAGTTCCCTGGGGTGATAAAGCAAACCTCACAGCAAGGACACACAGGATGCTGTCATGTGCCTGGAGTTCCCTGCAATGCACCAGCTCTCAGCAGCCAGGTACCAGCTGCTGGGTACAGAGGATATGACTCCATCAGCTTTAACGGGAGGATCTAACTCTGTCCCCTCTGCTGCTTGGGAGAGGGTCCAGGAGAGGTGAAACGAGGAGAAATGTCTATTTTTAGAAACATTTGTTCTCAGAATAACTTTTCGGAGGTGACTGACAGGGCTTCGTGTGCTCTGGAGCTAACACACCAGTCACAGCGTGACTGTGGCACATACCTGACCCTTGGGCAGTGAACAGCACACTTGGAGGGGAATGATCCTTTCTCTAACCTTGGGTAAATGTCAAATGCTCATTTCTCCCCCTCTGGCCTCAGACCATGTTTTGTCTCCCTGCATAGGGGAGGCAGGTCCTACACACCTGAATTTTCTTGGGAAGCTTCAGAGGGATGTAAATGGCCTGTCTCAGGCAGCAGGTTGGATGCCATCCCAGCAGCGTGGCTCCATCAGCCTGGGTAGTGTAGGCATTAGCCACCACACACCTTCCCCTCCTCTGGGGACCCAGGGGACGCTGTGTCCCACTGGAGCCAGGATCACAAGAGACCTTGGGACAGCAAGGGAAGTGCCTCACTTAGGAGAGAGGTGACAAGTCTTGTGCCTAAGTCAAACCAGATTTCAGTCTGCTCCCCAGCAGGCTTTGGACCAGGCCAGCAGCAGCCATAATCAGGGTGAGGCGTCCTTGCTGTGTGACATTCCTGTGCCAGGCATCAGTCACCACCACACATGTGGCCTCACAGACCTGAATAAGATGTCAGCAGTACGGAGCATG
>NW_009920702.1:9010-17807 GCF_000696875.1 Nestor notabilis
CAGAGCCCCACACGGTGATAAATAGAAACTCCTGTGTTTTCACTCGGTCTCAGTGCAAACAAGAGCAGGCACAGAGCAGCAGAGCTGTGCTCCCATCATGGAGCTGCTCTGCAGCTGAATCTGGTCCCAGGCTGTCAGAGGTGCCCTCCTCCTCTGTAGCAGAGACCAGTCCCCACCAGCACCCGCTCCCCAGTGGCAGAGGGCAATGCAGCAGGAGCCTGCGCTGCTCATGCTGGAGCTGCAGTCAGTGCAGAGGAAAGGTGATGCTCCCAGATTTGCATCGTGGGCTCAGTGAAGCACCCTGCTCTGCAAAGCACCCAGCTGCTTCCCAGGGCAGAGATGGCTGGTCCTGTGCCTCGAGACACCAATTCATTCTGCTGCCAGGAAACGCCATGGCCAAAAGCTGCCTTGCTGTGTCACAGAGCCCGAGATAAGCTATCCCCACAGGGTCTCAATGCCACCAGCTCTAGGACTGAAGCTGCTGTGTCCCTGGCTAGTTTGGAGCATGGGCACAGCAACCTCAGGAGTCAGCAGAGCCATTTCTGTGGCTGGAGCATCTAATACAGACCCCTGCTTTTGCAAACCATGGCCCCTGCTCCCCTCAGCTGTGCTGAGCTGTGCTGTTTATTGGTGCTAAAATTAGCCCAAAGCCCATCAATAAAGGAGCCCTTGAAAGAGCTGCCTCTCAAGAGCATCAAAGCAGGGCAGCCTGCACCCTTTGCATCTGCTGGCTCTGCTCCTCAGATGATAAAGGGGGACCCATGTGGCGTGACTGCTGCTCTAGAGATACGGAGCGGGGCCTTGCGCATCAAGGGGCTGATTGATTTGTTAGTGATATTTCCAGTTCTGTGGCAACAATGACATGTGATGAGCCTTTCCTCTTATCTGGCAGTTTGCACCCTGCGCTTCCCCCAAGCGCTAATGAACCAGAGCTCGTGACCATCTTTGGAGCAGGGGAGGGGAAAAAAATTAGGCACAATCAAACAGCATCTCTCAGCCCATGGTTTTGACTCTTCCTTTTTTAATCTCAGCAAGAATCAGCTTTTGAATGACATGAAAAGCTGCTCTATTGAGAAAAGAAGATATTGAGGCCTGCAGGTGACTGTTGGGAGGGACAAGATACGAATGGATCCTCCCCCCTAAAGGGCATGCTCACAAGGGGGCTGGAGACCCAAGTTTCCAGCCACAATTTGTCTGGAATCAGGTGCTCCATACTGAGTCTAAATCCTGGGTACTTTGCCATGTAGTGTCCCAGTGCCATGCCCTTCTGCATGGCTTCTGGGAGATGGGCCAGTGCTCAGCATCCGTCAGAGTCTCCTGCAAACCTCCCCCTGGATTTAGAAATCAGGAGGGTGGTCTAGGAAATACCATAGTTAAAAAGCACAGACATAAAATGCAAGCCCCTGGAGTAGTGGGCTCCTTTCCACTGCACCGTGTTCTCCAGGCCCTCTGGAATGCTCTCAGACATGTTTTTCTTTCCAATCTTGGGAGGAAGCAACTTGCTTTAACAAGAATAGAAGAGCTGTAACGCCCTGACTCCACAGGACTAACTCCCTGCCCCCTGAGGAGGTGCTGATAAAAGCCACTGCATGATGTGCTGCTAGAGATAAAATCACCGGACTCAGCAGCCGTTGATTGGGTCCCTCATCTGCAATCTGCTCAAGTGCTGATCCTCATCCTGAGGCAGCCTCCAAGTGTTTTAAGATTCAGGAGGTGGGAGGCAGAGGGACAATTCCTACTGCAGAGGGGCCGGGGGGCAGCGGGGCACAGTCTCTGCTCACAGCACTGTCATTTCTCCCACAGTGCATAAAGAGATCCAGAGCACCCCAAGGAGAAGGTGATGGGGAGCCCGCTGTGATAGACTGTGTTCCGCTGGCTCCTGCCACCGGAGAGCAGCAGCGTCCACCCAGCACAGCCAACGCCTGCACTGGGCAGACAGGACAGAGCCAGCCACATCTTCCACCCCAGGCAGGCTCTTGCTCTGCTGCTGCAGCAGACACTCTGCACCACCTACCTTCATTCCTCTTATCCTCCCCAGCATCCTAAACCACAGCACATGGCATGCATAAAACCCATGTTCCCTAAAATAGTTGACGAAATTGTTCTTAGGGGGAAGATTTACTCCCAGGTGTACCAGCCGTCATCCACAAGCTGAATTACTTTGCGTGAGAGGAGACTCACCTCAGTGATTCGAACCTGACTGATCTAAGCAGTCTCACAGAGGAAATGTGCCTTGGATGCCAACTACCAGAGCTCTGCACTAGCAGGGTAATTAATTCAAAAGCACCACAGAAACTGCCGCTGAAGACTTATCCACAGCACTTGACGTGCAGTGAATCAGCTGTGCTGCCATTTACATCTTTTTTGGCTGCTTCAGTCTCTCGCCTCAGCTCCCAGTGCATCCGCTCAAGTACCCAAAGCAATTTCAAGTCTGACATCACTGGAAAGTTTGGACCTCAGCTTCACCCCCGCTCAGCAAATTGTCCCTAGGGATTGTGCCAAAGGAAAGGAGATGCAGCTCCTCCACCTACATACAAATGCTTCTGGAGCTGCACAGCCTCCTGGCACTGGATTAGGGAAGGAACCTGCTTTTGGGAATCTCATGGCATTTCAGAGAGGTAAGGCAAGGTAAAACAAGGTGTCCCAAAGGAAATTAGATGAGATCCATCAAGAAAGAAACTTGGAGTGATCTCATGTCTCTGAACCTTTTTGCCTGGATGGATAGTCCAAGCTCTGCAGCAGACCTGGGGCAATCCAAGCAGCCTGCAGATGCTGCTGCTTGGCACTAATGCGTTCACTAGATAAACTCATGTCTTCCAGGGAACAAGTTCTTCAGTAAAGCTTCAGCTGTACACTAGCGTAATTTCCTATGAATCACCCAAATTGCTTGAAAATCCCCCTTTTCCTGCAGTACTTAAAAAAACCCCAACCTTCTCTCGAAACAGCCAGGAATGTCCCAGATGGCAGAATTCCCCTCTAACTTCATGCAGGGCTTGGAAATGGTGCAGTTAGCTCATGGACACCTTCTCTCTGGACCCTGACTCCTTTGTTTCAATTCAAGAGCTATAAGAATCAGATTTGTCCCACTGTCCCAGCACTGCTCCAGGCTCTGCCCAGCCAGTCAGAGCCCTGCACCAGCTCCAGGGTCCCTCATGTCCCTTCCCTGCCAGAGGACAAGCAAAGCATGATGCTACATCCACACTCTCATGCCTGCAAATGACGGGGTCCGTCTGGAGACATGATGTGGTCAAATGCAAGGAGTTGGTATAGGTGGGGAAGGCTCACCCCAGCCTTGCTTGTCTCTGCTGCCCCTCTCCTGCAGCAGTGCTGGAGATGGAATCCCAAGCTCCAGGTCGGACATAGTACGGCTCCTCATACCTTTTCTGATGCAATAAAGCATCGCTTGTGCTGGCTGTAACCCCGAGCTACGAGGGAAGACAACTTTCTGAGGGTTATGTGCGAACATTTAACGCAGGCACCCTTGCCAAACACAATGGTGCCTCTTGCCTTGTGCCAGCACTGGCGTTGAAGCTTTGCGCTGAAATCCAGCCTGGCAAATGCAGCCGGTGTCAGACTGCTCCGGAAAAACAGGGTTATTTTGAACCTGGAGCAGTTCCCTGTGCTGGCTCCCCGCAGCCCTGCTCTGGGCCCTGCCAGTGGAGGGGAGGGAGCAGCAGCAAGGCAGGGACTAGTGGCCCTGGCAGGGATGACCACGAGCACCTCCTTGGTGCCTGCGGATGCCCTTGGTATGGGTGTGTGTCAGGCAGGACATTGCCCAAGGAATGTGGAGGGACCGGATCCCTCCCACCCTACTGCAACACCCTGGTGAGCCCCACTCAGCCTGCGGAGGAGCAGCGTTTGGCCAGATGGGTGGCAAAGCCACCCCATGAGGTGTCCTTGGGCACACAGGCAGGACCATCCAAAGGTGAGCTGCCTCACGTGGGATCCCAGCACAGCCTCGTTTGGTTCCTACCGGCACAAGCTGCTCCTCTCCAATCACTTTCCCAGGCGCTGTAAGCTCCACTAACAATAGCTGGCTGGAGAATCAGCTAAGGTCAGCACAGAGCCAAAGCCCAGGAGCTCAGAGGGAGGGCAAAGGCCCCTGCATGAAGGTGTAACAGCATGGGCAGGGGAAGCATGAGGAGACGCTAAAGCAGAACAGATGTCCCCAGACAAGCAACCGGCTGTGTCTACAAACCTGCAACCCATGTCTGATTTAAAACACAAATACTTTAGCCCTGCCAGAAGTTCACTTGCCCCTTCTGCCAAAGAGCAAAGAAATACTGAGATGACTTTGGCTGCCCAGGGGTCAGTGAGACCCTTCAGTGGTCTCTTGGTTCATTCATCTGTACCTGGGCTTTGCCCACTTACAGGGAAAACCGGGGCAGAAACTGCCTTGGGTTCTCCATCTCTGTGAGACAATAAGTGCTTGAAAGAACAGAACAGGACCTCGGGTTGAAAATATGGACCTTGCTCTTTCTTGGCTACACAGAGCGAACATGTCCCTCTGGAGAGGGGCCGATACTAGGCAGTGAGTTAAAAGAGAGAAGACATCAGGTTTATTTTTTAAGATCTTAGGCTTCTGCTGATCCCACTCTTCCTTTTCCCTTTGCATCAGCATCAGCCTTATTCGACCTTGCCATGAGATGATCTGATTCCTTAAACCATCAGGAAAATTAGCCTGGCAAAGCAATGGAATCATCTCCTGCCAGATTAGGAGGTGCACAGTGAGGGGCCGGTCTGCTGCAGTGGCTGGTCAGGAGGGAGTAGAACTGTGCCACTGGGCAGGGGATGGGATTCCCTCAGCTCAGCTCAGCTCAGCTCAGCTCAGCTCAGCTCAGCTCAGCTCAGCGCAGCTCAGTGGCATGCAACTTAGCTCTTTCTGGCTGTAACTTTGCTCTTTGTGGTTGTAACTTTGCCCTTTGCAGTCTGTATTGCAGAAGCTCTCAGGTTGTGCATCCCTGGTGCTCCTAGGTCCTACCCGCAGCAGCAGAAGGCAAGACCTGAAAGATGTCAGCTCCACTCTGGAGAGGCTCTGAAACTATAACTTGACATGAACATGAGCTGATGGCTCTGGAGAGGAGGCACTGCATGGCCTCTGACTTTTTCAGTCGCGACTTTGCTTAGCTTGTCATTTCACTGTTCCTCCCTCCCCAGGAGCCTTTAGACTGGAGCCCAGGATATCCCTGCTGCACAGGAGGATGAGCAGTTCCCTCCTGCGCCAACTTCACAGCAGCACGTATTTGCTGACATTGGTACAAGCACGCGGTGCTCCATCAGTGCTGCATCAAGCAGCTGGTTTATTACACTGAAACACGCCTCCCCTTTGCTGGGATCAAATTAAGAGGTTTGGAGATGCTCACTTACAAAGCAGGCACAAATAAAAGGTGAGCGACTCCGGGATCAAGGAGGGACAGTCACACTGGAGGCTTGGTCATGCAGCAAGACTCCTGGCCTACCTTCTGGAAGGAGAAAAGAGGGAATTTATTCCTTTCACTTTATCAAGTGATGCAGCTATAAACATGTTTTCATTGTTTTGGTATCCCTGAAAGATGTGAAAAATAATAATGAACAGGAGCTAAAGAACAGCTTGTGGATACTTTAGTTCTCCAGTTCACCCCATCCTCTTTGGTGGTGGTGCTGAGGCTGGTGCTCTCCCTGTGAGCAGTGAATTCAGTGATTCTCATGCTCTTTCTTGGGTAGAGCACCTTGCTGCGTAGCAGGGGATGTTTCTTCAGTTTTCCTCTCTGACTGCTCCCATCTGGTGTTCTGGCTGACAACATGTCACTGCCAGCAGGGGACAGCTCTTGCACTGTCCCCTGGAGCTCCTTGAGCCACTCAAGTCACTAGTCTGGCAGAACATTAACCCAGAGAAAACACCAAGAGAGACCATTTGGACAATCTTCTGTAGGCCTGGAGGGTCAAACTGACCACAGAGGGTCGAGAGCCGCCGAGCTAGGCATTGGGAGTGGGCTGAGTAGAAGGAGAAAAGGATGCAGAACTGAGAACACCCTGTGAGTCCTTACGTCAGGCCAGCTGCTGTGAAAACACAGCCTAAAATTCCCCTCCCAACTTCATTTTCAGTGCTTTTAATTATTCATTTAGAATTGAATCATTTTAAATCCAGTCAGTGTCCCCATTATGTTTGTGCAGATCTTGGTGTTGTTCGTGTTTGTCTTCACCAACTTTGTGCTTTCTTAAAGGCTCAGGACACAAACCCCAAGGCAGAGGCCATGGTAGGATTTTTACAAGGCCAGCACTGCTCTCAGACTGTCAGTATCCCCATTGCTCAGCAAGGCAAAACTCACACATGGTGCCAAAGGATGTGGTTTCTGCAAGGGTCTAGGAGGGGAATTTTCCTGCACTGTGGCACACAGACAGAACGGATCCATTGACCAAAATAAAAACAGCAAAAGCTCTTGCAGAGGTGGACTTTGTCCTGACACAGGAGGGGACAACCACCTCCAGATCTTACCCACTTCTGGAAAATTAGGATCTATCAGGCTATGAGTCTCCTCCAATCTCATGCTCAGAATAGTGCTGTTCATTCACTGGGTTAAATTCTGCCTACCCAGAAATACACATGTACCTTCTCTCTTCTCTGAAATGGGACAAAGCTCTCCTTGCTACTGTGGAGACATAAACAGAGCCCTGGAGTGGCTGAGGTGTAAATCTGAAAGGTAGGATCTGACAGATGTGGTCTGCAGTCTTGGGAATGAGGAAACGGGAAGCAGGTTGAGGTGATCTCAGCATGGTATACGGTGGGACACTGGCACACGGGGGTCCCCAGGTCTTCCTTCACTGAGCAGCCAGAGCTGGAGGTGGTGGAGGTTTTCCCCACGCTCCTGGCCCAGTGTTCACAGGTATCCTCAGTGCTCCTGGCCAGGTGTGATGGAGCTGCAGCTGCAGTATGTCTGTCTTCTCTTCTGTGTCCTGGTTTTAGCCTGGTTTATGCTGGCTGACTTCTGCCATCTCTGCTTTCCTCCAGCCTGCAGCCCTTCCCACATTGCTTAGTCTGATTCTCCTCTGAATCCCACATTCCCATCCCTCCTGCAGGACCCATTAGTGAATGTATGTTAAAAATAAACAAGACAAAAGATACCAAATGCTGATTGCTAGCCATCTCTTTCTGCACGACACCCAGCTAGACTGCAGACGCAATGCAGACATTTCGGGTAAGATGTGTGCCTGGGTGCGTTTGCACCGGGATGAGCTCGGCCAGTCCCCGTCCTGTGTGATGTTCTCTGTCCCGAGGCACCAGCAGTGTCCCCTGGACACAGAGATGTCCCCCGGCAGGCAGGAGGTGGCAGCATTGCATAGCCCAGGAGATCCCGCTCTCCTTCATACCCAAGCATGGTCTATTTACCGTCCAGGAGCTGCAGACCTGTTTTTCCAGCTCCTCTAAGGGTACGTGACTCAAGCCGAACGCCTCCAAACTGCTCAAATCCCACCCAGAGCAACCATTAAAAATAACTAAACCCCAAAGGCCGGTAAGTGCACATCAGTCCTAAGCTGTCTGCAAACCAGCATTAACAGCGATGCGAGGGCAACTGAGGACACAGGGGCTCTGCATTTAGAAACGAGTGTGATGTTCAAAGATACCTCATTTGCCCTCGAAACTCCAGCCCCCTTAACTAGTGTGCGATGTATCTGAGCTCCTCCGCACAAGATCTACATTCCCTTTGAGTGACAAGGGTGCAGATATTCTTGCTTCAACAAATGCTCCTTGACAGAACCGAGGTGGGAATGAGTTGGAGGCTAGTGTGCTCTCAGAGCATCGTTTTCATTCTGGTGCATCTGGCACAGTCCGGACTGATTCTGAATCCTTCACATTTCATTTTTATTAAAGACCTGTAGTAAACCCTTGGATCTAAGCTCCCTGAAGCACACGGGGAACTTGGAACTGATATTTGAAGTTCAGGGAATTTCTGGCTGCCAGTCTTTCCTCTCCGTTCCTCCTGGTGTCTCGCTATGGAGTCATGCTGTAGCTGACTGAGACCACCACAGGAAGAAACAGAGGCAAATCACAGACTTCCCTCGCTGCCTAACAGCCAGATGGACACAAGCCAGGACTTTTTCTCACTTGTGCAGACAGAAAGTGTTTGTACCACAGTGCTTTTATCAAGCTAGAAAGCAACATGGTGAGTGCAATACAAGCCTCTATCACCGTGTGAATGCTGCTCTGTTATGAGGACCCCTTTACTTTTATATGAACAATTTCCTATCAATATAGCAGTGTCCTAACCTGAACCTCTTCATCTCACTTTTTTCTCCAAAATAGTTAGCCATTCAAAATAAAAATCCGTGCACAGACCAGTCTTAGCACTAAACTTTTTATTATTCTCCTGGCTCAGGGTGCCAACCAGGCGAGTTGGAAAGCAGTTTCTCCTACTGCTTCCCCTAAAAGCAGACACCCTGAGTAGGCTTTGCTTGTACATACATGAGCTGCATTACTGTGGGAGCTTTCTCCTGCAGACTGAATCATTTCCCCAATGTAGGCTTGCACAGCAGAAGACGCCGCTGTGACAGGGAGCGGTGATGAGTCACCGGGAATTCACAGGTCTGTGTTCCTGCAAAGGCAGAACTCACAGCGCCCAGCGAGGGGGCAATGGAAGAGACCTCGGCTTTGACACGCGGCAAAAAACAGCTCCCGAAGCACACGCTGCTGGGTCACAGCAATGGGGGGAAGGAGAGGACACGAGTGTAATGGCCGCAGGGCTCTGACCGCGGTGTGGTCCTTGTGAGGGGTCACAGCTGAATCCTCACTGGATCGAGGACCTCAAGCCTCGATCGAGCC
>NW_009920703.1:0-9844 GCF_000696875.1 Nestor notabilis
GGTGTAAGTCTTGTCCGTGGGCCACCTATTGCTTATTGCTGAGACTGAGTGTATTTAGCATGTGTAATTTCATCCATTCTAGAGAAAAAGAAGACTCAGACCTCCCAGGGTAAATTAGGGGGTTGCACCTATTCATAGTACTGGCACATCTACGTACCCATTGGGAGTGCAGACTGGAAGACTCAAGTAATGTCCTTACCTGCAGGAGTAAGTTGCCTGTCTGGGGAGATACAAATGTCTGGAGAAATACTGCAGTAATGCAGGTTTTGGAATACTTGGCAGGAAATCTGTAACAAGTCACAGCAGGTTATCAATCTAAGAAGAAAGAGTTGAGGGAAAGTCCTGAATATTTTCAGTCACCTACATTTAAAAGAAGAAAAGAATGCCTTGCTGGGAAAAGGAGTTCTTGAGTAAAAGTAAATTATTGATCTAATTGATTGATCTACTGATTGAGTAGAAGCAGAGTAGATTACTGAGTTTGTCACCATGAGCAGAGAGAAGTAATAACGGGCTCCGCTTCTATTAAATGTGTCACGAGTCAGAATGAAGGATGCTCTCTTTTCTCCATCAGGAATGAAGGATGCTCTTATTTATCCATCAGTAGAACATGAACAACTCAAACTTGGCAGTCATGGCATTCAAATTCCTAGTTTTAAAGCCTACCATGGAGCAACAGCTTCTACTGTGAGAGAAAATAAGCATCCACATGAAGAAGAGTGCTTCCAGCCTGTCTTGTGGATCCAGCCATGAGCTGCGTTCCACTTCCATGCTGCATGTGCGTTCAGCATCTGGGACAGTGATATTGCCCCAGTTTTTCTATATCTGCATGAAGAGAGAAGGAACAGGTCTGACAGAAGCTCTCAGGCTGTGGGATCTGCCGATATATCACTGGTTGACCTGTGGCAAACAGAAAATCCTTAAACATTATTCAAAACAAAAGGTGGTTCTGCTGTGGTGCAGATGAAGAGGTAGATAACCTGCCGAGCTGTCATCTATTCTCTTATAAACTCAGTCTTCAAGTGAGTTCTTTGATTAGGAAAAAAAAGAGAAAAAAATGTCCATTTGTAGGGTTTCTTGTTATAGTGCAAAGGAACCAGGCATTGGGAGGCACTGAGCATAAAGCCAAATGTGAAACATTTTGTGACTCCTTTTATAAAATTCATCACAAAGACATTTATTTCTGTGCCCCAAGGATTTCTCCAAATGCAGTGACAGAACATGCATGTGACATTTCTTATTATGATTTATCTGACTACTTGCACAGTTCGCTGTGGAAAGGTACACCTGGTTTTTGGAGAAGGCAACGTATTAATGAGGTTTCAAATGCTGATACATGAATTCATTCATGTCCTTTTACCCGTCATGTACTTAGAGTTCAGTAGAAATCTGCTGTTTTGCAATGCAGTATCTCAAGGATAGAAGCCTTCCAATATCTGAAGGGGACCTACAAAGCATACTGGAGAGGGACTCTTCATCAGGGACTGTAGTGACAGGACAAGGGGTGATGGGTTCAAACTGGAACAGGGGAAGTTCAGGTTAGATCTAAGGAAGAAGTTCTTTACTGTGAGGGTGCTGAGGCACTGGAACAGGCTGCCCAGAGAAGTGGTGAATGCTCCATCCCTGGCAGTGTTCAAGGCCAGGTTGGACAGAGCCTTGGGCGACATGGTCTAGTGTGAGGTGTCCCTGCCCAGGGCAGGGGGTTGGAACTGGATGGTCTTATCTTCCTTTCCAACCCAAACTGTTCTATGATTCTAATAAAAGTAAACAACAGTTGCTTCTTAAGGAGACCTGAAGAAAATGTTTACATATAATTTCTTAGTAGGAAACAACAGCAACAACCTAATGTCAGTGAGAAAACTGTCCATTTTCTAAGGAGAGGCCATCTATAGCAGGTCTGACAATGGTGAATCGTAATCCCGATTCAGAGCTGACCTACAGAGTTTATTAAAAATTGATTTCAGTTTAGATAAGACTGTAAAGGTACATATAAATCATGCCTTCCATGTTCTTGAAATTGATAAAAATATCTCATTAGTTGTTTGTTCACTAAATGTGTAATGCTAGCACTGCTGGGAGAGAAGTGGAGGCTAAAATCCACATTCTAGCTGACAGTATTTAAATAACAATGTATTATATTAATATGAATGTTATCTGGGAACATTAAATCTCTTAGGCAGTCTTGCTTATGGTTTGCATGCCAGTTGTTTTCTGAAACACAGAATTAGGTGTGTGGGGTGGTATGGACATGATGTGTTTGCTAGGAAGTCTGTTTAGATCAGATAATTACTTTTTGAACAAAATTGCATGTCTCTCATTTCACTGAGACCCTGTAGGTGAGAATAATTGCTCTTTTTCTATTGTCACAGCTGAATTACGTTCAAATTGTCCTCTGGAGAATGCAAGGAATTTGGCTCTTAGAAATCCAGATTTTTATTAGATAGATAAACTGAGTTACATAGAAAGTAGGTGAGTGAGAAATATTCTAACAACAGCTGAGCTGCAAAGGCGGGAATTTCACCTGCTTCATTCTCTGGCCCCTTTTAATTATACAGGCCTTAATTATACAGCCCTTGAAGATAAGGTGGAACATAGTAGACAAACAAATATAAGAACAAATGTACCAAGGGGGAGAATCTGGTGCTAGCTGCCTTTTATGCACTTAGAAGCATCAACTAACCATAAAGGAAAATTCTCTTGACAAAAGGAACATAAAAGTGTGGGTATAGATCAGCTTCCCAGAAATATGGACTCTGGGTCAAAAACTGAAAGAAATTGAGCCCAAAGTCATCCAGTCTTAATTCTATCTCAGTCCTTGGGATTAATGTTCCTAACTAAGTCCATCTGGAATCCTAGAGCCAGTTGATAAGGAGCATCAAGCACAGGGTTTTAAGCCAGATGAATTTGGGCATTGGAAGGAGCGCTGACAGTCTGTGGGCCAGCAGTCTGGGAATGTGGCCCGACCTGGCCTACATGGGGTTTCTTTTTGGCCAGCAAACACAGTCAAACCTCAAGAAAAGCAGTGAATTGCATTGCTTTCAGGGTTTTACACTGATGAGAAAAAGAGGAATAACATAGGAAATAGCATTTGGGTGTGGGTTGCTTGTTAGAAAATTCAAATACAACAAAACTACGTAAAACCTCGGTAAGGCAGGTGCCTGCCTTAACATTCATAGGAGGTTTTATAGAGCTTAGAACAATGCAAACCATTTTAATTACAGCTGATGTGTTTTGGTGGAACATTTGTTTTACATTGTGAGACCCACCATCGCAGTCAAAGCTGTTAGGTTACCAAAACATTATTTTTCTATTCAGGTGTCATTGCCAAGTATAATGTGAATTTCCCTTACTAATGTAATTTCATGCACCTTTAGGGCAGTGTCTATGTGAAAATTGACCTATAATTTGTATGAAATATTATTGTAATATCTATGTTGGAAATGGAGCATAAAATTATACTAATATGTAAACACAGACCATATTTGCTTATTTTCAGGGCCTTGTTTCAAGACTGTTATTTTATCTACTAGGTTGTTTTTAGCATGAATCTTTTTGAATCATTTAATAAGACTCTGGAGTCTTAATTTTGATGTGACAGAATTCAAATCACTGTTAACTCCATTGTCTTTCTTGTATAAAAGCAAATGTCTTAAGAATCAGGCTGAGGTTATTAATGCTAAAGATACAATTTAAATTAACAACTGGATTCTTCGGTTTTAGCTGTGACATCTGCAAGCACCAGATTTCAAATCTGTTGCATACTGTCCCTCTGAGGATCTCTTTTCTTTCACTTATGAGACTGAAACACTTTGTTATATATCAAACAGTGGAATTCTAAGACAAACACTTTGTGTTTTTATTTGCATTTCATTTTTCACTTCCATCCCAGTAGTAACTGCAGACTAAAAATAGAAGGTTGGAATTCTCAAATCTCTCATTAATCAGTGGAGTGACAGTTACTCCTGTAGGAACCCTCATCTCTCCATCCCCAAGCTGCATGAGCAAGCTCTGAATAAGTAACTCTTCTTTGTAATGTTTAGCTAGTTAACGTTATGTGGGAGGAATCCAACCACTTGTGTCCAGATCCACGAAAGTTTATAGATACTTCACTCTAGCTGAATCATAGACTGGTTTGGGTTGGAAAGGACCTTAAGATCACCCAGTTCCAACCCCCTGCCATGGGCAGGGACACCTCACACTAGACCATGTCACCCAAGGCTCTGTCCAGCCTGGCTTTGAACACACTACCAGGGATGGAGCATTCACCACTTCTCTGGGCAGCCTGTTCCAGTGCCTCAGCACCCTCACAGTAAAGAACTTCTTCCTTATAGCTCACCTGAACTTCCCCTGTTTAAGTATCTGAGGGATTTATACTCTTAAATTTCAGAGCTCTGGGGTTTGATTTTGTTCCCATGTAGTATTTTCTGGAGAAACCTCATAGTGATTCCTACCATGCCAGAATTCTAAAGTACAAATGGAGGAATTCAGCAAGACAGAAGAAACCACAAAGTTTTGTGCCCAAACCATAAGCCTTAACAGTGTACCACTTCTTGTAAAAAATCCCTGATGGGAGAATTCAATTCACTCTGAGAAATATTTGCAAATATTAGAGATGATAATAATTTGTGCATGCCTGTGTTACGTAAAGTTTGTATTTGCTTAGATTCCTAAATATTCAACAGAAATAGAGTCCCAGTGATTTCTTGAATGGTGACAATTTCCAGTGCCTTTTTATGCCTTCTGAGAAAGTTTCTACGTATCACAGTAGGGCTGCAATTACTGCATCGTGCAGAAATGTACTCTTGCTATAGAAAGATCCTAATTATCCTCCTATTTCCAGCTTGTCTTTCTTGGTAAGGCATTTGAAAGGTTTGTGTCAGAGCACTGCCTGTAATCATACATGATCAATTTGGGTCTATCTTTAGGTCTTGGCAGAGCACATGTATTGTGTTACTGAATTAATCTGACAAGATGTTTAGTGGTTCAGATATCTGCAACAGTGAGTGTTGGACTTAAAAGAATCAAAAGAGAGAATGAAAGACCTCTACATTCAGTCAAGTTGGGTAGAAAGTAAATATTTAGAGGAAGATGAAAATACTTGGATTAAGAAGAAACAATGTGAATTATAATAGGAAAATAAATTTCATTAAATAGGATAGGTTCTTGTCAATGAAAAAGGCAGATTCTTCTGTCACATTGTCCCTGCAGTCCGGAATTGTAGCCTAATTCAAGTGCAAAATCCTGAAGGTTAGGACATTACTGTCTATATAAGTAGGTTATCTACACTCTGTGTCACCAAAATACTTCAGCAATGTGTTACTCAGCACATTTTTTCCTGCTTCAATAAGCTTTAATATTGACTCAGGCTTTTTAAAACACTTTAAATGAAGAAACTTTCTTCTCTGTGCAAAGCAAACCTGTCACTCTAAGATTAGAGAGTGGCTCAAACACTGACCAAAAGACAAACTGATTCTCTGAGAGGAAATTAATACCAGTGTATTTTTTTCTGTCACGTTGATTCCACGTCAGATTTAGGAGCTTCTCTTAATTTGCTTGTTATCAACTGGCTTGTGACTAACTAAAATAAAAGCAAAACAAAACCTTCTGACAGCTTTTACACTCGAAGTGATAACTACTGCACACCTTCAATCTCCAGCCATAATTTGCAAGTATTATAAGAAAAAGGAGTTCTTCAGTGCAATTAATAAGCTGGTCTTCCTATTGACTTAATCTCTAGCACAAGGATTATTTAACCTGCTCCAGCTTTTTAATTGTTTTGATCCTTCCTCGCCTCAGCATTGTTACAAAACATGCATTTTTTTCTACACAAACTACAAAAAAATACTGAAATCAAAAGTCATTTCTAAGGTCTGTTACCTACCAAAACACTCTTTATGCAAATACCCACTATGATGAATCTGGGGGCCCTGGACCTCATCCACGCAGATGACCACACTACAGTAACTTAGTGGACCTTTGTGAGGGGCAATGATTTAAAATTTTACTAGCAACAAATTGATCTTATCTCAAGTGCTTTAAATTCTTCACTCCTAAATGACATTTGCCTGTTGAATAGCAAGTGGGATCTTTAACAGGAGTCAGTTAATCTTTGTGGTGAATTATTATTTATAGAATACTCAAAACTTGTTAGCCTTTATGTAGACAAGCATGGTGAGGACAAGTCCTTGCCACACAGAGTTCACACTGAGAATCTGATTCTTGAATAACTCTCTAACATGATTTTATTGAATCAAGCAGCCTCCCTCAACTCAGTACTAAAATCCTTTTAGTTATTTAAGCACATACACAATTTTTGTATATGCCTGTATTATATGTATCAGTTGAATCTATGTTTTATTTCATGACTCTCTCTGTTTAAAATACCCAAACAAGGTTTTGGAACACAACTGTGAGTCTAATACTATTATCAATTTCTATTGAAAGGACAAAATGGGAAGAATTTTCCTATATTCAAGAGAAACAACTATTACAGAAGTGCTAGCACTTCACCTTGAAGGTGTTTGCACTTCAAGGAATAAAAGACATTTCTTTGACATTCAAATAACATGAGTGGATCCAGCACAGGTTACTGAATGACTGAAATCCTTGATTCTTCCCCTTCCTGTTTCTATCATACCCTATATTTCTGCTTGTCATTAAAAGCATACATTTCTGGTTTCATGGCTGAAAACCATTCCCTTGAAATCAATAGGATCCTTGACAGTGAATTTAGGGGGAATAGGCTTTGGCCTTGAGACTTTCAAGACAGGAATGTATCATCATTTAAAGTCATGTCTGCAAAGGAAGTGGTTCAGATGTTTTGATGTGCCTCTGGCTGAACTGCCAGACAGCAGACATTGAACCTCAATACTCTGGATCTTAATGCATGAGCTCTCCTGCCTTAGGGTAAGGAAAGCCTCCTCTATTTGCTCATTGACCTTTGTATCTGGGCCAGCCAATATTAGCATGGGAAAAAAAGGCACCACAGCAGATAGGTTACAAAGGCCAGTGCCAGCTTAGAGACTGTGGGTGAGATGTTATATCAAGCAGAAGAATTTTGCTTTAAGAGGCAAAGGAGAAATGAGCATGCTGAGAACAAGCAGTCCCACAGCCACTGCAGTTGAAGGGGTGAAAGAACGGGCAGAAAGAATTGCTGGGGAGTGTATTCGCAGTTACTGCAGCACTTGTCTCCATGTCTCTCTTTCCTGGTGGGGTAGGAGTGGTGATGCTGCCCCACTCCCCTACTTACACAACAGCTTCATGGTTCCCCAGTTTATGAGGCCCTTCCTCTAGCTCTTACGCTCTTACTGGTTAGATGGAAAATGTTAATTCAGAGAAGTAACCATGGTTTCAGAGAACACGGCATAAATGGGGGTGGTCTTGGAGGAATGGGCATATCCAAAACTACCCTTACGCAGATCTGTGCCCAAAGTAACAATCTAGCCATCTCTAGCTATTTCAGCAAAGGTAATATGTTTTTCTTTACCAGTATTAAGGGAAATAGAATTACATGATGAAGACAGGAAGCCGTTGAAGACACTTTGGAGGCATTTTTTATGGAAACCATCTAAAGAAAAATATCACAGTCATTAGCTATATGCTATATACATGTATAGCTATAGCTATATACATATATGCTGGAGTATGTGAGTATGTTCATACACATACACACCCCCCCTTATATGAATACATACGCAGTTCTGGACCTTTTTATCAGACTTTCATATGCTACAAATTTGAAAGAGTTATTCCCATGGAATCTCATTTAAAGTTAACATAAATTATGGTGCTTAATGGCCATTTTTAAGTTCTGGTTGACAGCCTGCTTTCAGTAGAAGATGTTAATATAATAATACATATATAATATAGTAAGTGTAACCCAAGCAGGTGAAGGAGCACTGGAGAAATTAGAAACAAGTAACTTTTGTGCTGTGACTGGAAGGCAAATAAAAATAGTATTTCTTTTTTGTTTATGAGCAAAGAAAAGCAGAGCTTCCCCACTCCTGGTGAGTCTGAAACCTATTCTTCAGTCCACCTCTTTGCTATTTTGGCTTGATCTTTTCAGCTGGGAGCCGTCATACCCAGTAACCACTCACATAACTATAGTGTGGCAAATGGATTCATTCAGGAACCTGAAGTGTTGATTAGCACTGACCAAAGGGCTACTGTACATAAATCAGCCTGCTCCTAAGGTGGGCTTGGCAAGCCAAAAAGGCACAGTGCCACTTGTGTGTGTGTGATGATGAGAGAGAATATTAATTCCATAGGCTACTTTCATCTTCTATGCATTTATTTTCTTCCTTTTATAAGCTGTTTATTCTTGACTATTAAAACCCTGGCATCTTTGATTTGCTTCTATTAGACTTTGTGCATCTTCTTTTTGCATGTATCATGGAATGTTCTGCTTGTCTCTGAGATGTAATGCAAAAAAATACCAAAGAGAAACCAAAAGACAGACTTCTTGTTCTGATTGCTAAATTGTAAACTGTAATTTACTGCAATTCATAGGGCAAAGGTAAGTATGGTCTTTTAAGAAATGATATCTAATTGAAATGAATCAGGAACATTGGAATTGTTAACATTGTCATTCAGGGTTTCTACTGGTTCCTTTGTTACCCAACTGGGATTGATTCTTCAGGAGAAAAGGTCAAGGCTATGATAAGAGTCTTAGTCAAAGAGCTGAAATTACAAGGGCTTTGTGTGAATGTGAATAGCTGCTTTTTTTTTCCCCCAGTACTAATGGTTTCCATTTCCAGCTGTCTGCCCTGCAGAGATGAGCCAGCTATTTGTGAAGTCATTGCTTGAAATTACTGCCCCAAATATAAAGATAAACCAGCACTTAGGTTATGTTAAAAGTCTGAACTCGGGCGGGGTCAGCAGTTGCTATACAAGTAAATTAGTTTTCTCAGCAGCAGAAATGGGGTCAGTGAAGGCTAAGGAGGAGAGCAGAAAAGGAGGCCAAAACAGATGTTTCATGCTGTGTTGTCATTAAAATGGGATATATGCAGAATAGAGATGAGACAGATGAATGGGATGAAATATTATGAATATTAAAGAGATAAGGACACATTTATATATATATTATAAAGCAGTCAGTAGCACCAATTTCCAGAGGATGTCAAAGGCTGTAATCAAGTAGTTAATGGTTGCTGCTTTCTTGGTGAGATGTATTTGCATACTTATTTTGCAAAATAATTTAGCTCTACCAGACAATACAGAGAAAACGATGGAAGTTTGATAACACTGGAGGAAATGAAACAATGAAATATAAGACAGACACATACTTGCATAAATATTTTTATAGAAAACATATTGCAATGATTCTTTACCTACTTTATCCACTTAGGCGAATTAGAAAAGCGGTTTGACAGCTAATGGGTGTGCACATCTGTTAGTGTATACAAATGCTTTCATAAAGGAATGTTTTCTTCCCTTTAACCAAAACCATACAAATTTGGTTCATATAAAAGTCTTATAAGTTAATATAAAAATCTTGAGAAGTGATAGAAATTACTCTCCCTTAACTTTGTCCATTTAGAGTTAAGTTACTCTAGAGTAGCCAAAGCACTTAACTAGTCAAATAAGTTTTAATTAGTCAGTAGTGATCAGTAAGGACTTAAAAATGATGAGTTGTCTTTTTATAGGACACGTACCCTTAGGCCTGTATGGAGTTTTGATCAGTATGCTTATTAATATAAAGTCTTTGCTAAAGGGTTAGCCAAGTGTATCCCATAGAAGGATTACTGACAGATGAGCTGTCCAAGCAAGAACATGATAATGAATTCCAGTTGGTGGTACAAAGTATTTCTTAATTTGGAAATGGAATATAAAGGATGTGGCAGGGGGG
>NW_009920704.1:0-356 GCF_000696875.1 Nestor notabilis
CACCCCCCAGGATGTCTCTGTATATGCGTACACAAAAATAACTATTAATATTGGGTTTGACATCTCTCTGTGCCTCTTTTCTTTCCTATCTAAGAGGGACGATATCCTCTTGCCCCAGGGGAGCGCAGTGACAGTGAGCGGATCAAAGATGGCAAGAACGTTCAGACACTTTGGCAATGTCTGAACCTAGAGCAGATGTCACCAGCCCTACAAAAAGCTTTAGGGACTTTAGACCCTACAAAACCACCACACACGTGTACCCACAGCCGGGTGTTGCTGCCTATGGATGCAGACTGCAGGTCGCACCCAGCTGCAGCAGCAGCAGCTGCAGAACTGCTCTTGGTAAGGACCGGCTG
>NW_009920704.1:387-5455 GCF_000696875.1 Nestor notabilis
CTGAGCATCCAGAGCTGCGTGGTATTTATCATGATCTCACATCTTTCTGAACATTGCAAATCTCTTGGGGACTCTGAAAATAAAGCTATGCACGCACACGGGGCTTCAAAACTCTTACAGCCTATAGTGTTACAATCAGAGCATATGCCCTTACTGCATGTAAGACTTAACTATATGCTTAAATTCTACTGACTTAAGTAGGACATAAGGATTTGCTTAAATTTCATTATGTGCTCAAGTGTCTTTTCTCAATAGATATGCTTTCCTGCACAAAAACTTGAATATATACTAGCCACTTGTTTTATAGTTACCCGAATAATATGTCTTGCCTTTCTAAGCACAGCACTGGGCTACCTCCACTGTAGGGTATTATTTGTTACGCATAAGCAGAAAAACAGCTAGAAATTGGGGCAGGCTGGAATTTTAGCTAGCTATCTGGAAAACATGGACAATGATGGGCAGATGACATGGCTGCACACTGCAATGTTATCTGAGTGCTCCCAAATTTTTGCCTGCTAGATAAGCACCAGCGGACAGCTATAACACAGTCCTTAAAGGAAGGTGAGGAAAGGACAATAACCCACAGCACAGAACATTTTCATACTGTGTTCTACATTTCATGTTTTAAATGCAGCTACAGGGAACTGGCGTCCTGTGAAATAACAGATGTTAGGCTCTCACTGCACATACACTGCTTTAATTCCAATGACCTTGCTGAATTAGGAAGCTAAATACAAGATAAACATCCACCTCCTGAACGCCTGTCATGAGCAGACCCATTTTTGCTGCTGTTTGGCTGATCTGTGTTTCCTCCCTGCTCCCCATCTCCAGTTCCCCAAAGCACGTTCTAACAGCAGTTTGGCTTGTTTTTCCAAATCAGATGCTGCTTACATTGTGAATCTCATGAATTTTCTTTGCTGATAGGAATTAGTGATTGCTTCACTTTAACCCTCTAATTTGGCAGAAGCTGGAGACTGGCCTGGACCTGCTGCCAGTTTGTGTTCTGGGTCTACTCCCATTAGGCAATAGATGCTCAGGGCTTCTGGAGAGTCATATGCAATACATTGATTTAATCAGAATTACATGCAAGATGCAAGTTTCACTCTTCAAAGTAGAACTTAAGCAGTCAACTAATGATTTCCTTAATTATTAAGGTCTTTTTTCTGCATTCATTTAAAATGCTCTAAGAGAAGAAACAGACTCGCATTGTCTTTCAGTCTTTTGCTGGTGGCAGAGCAGATTACTCCTATCATATTCTGCAGGGGTTCTGTCAAATGCTGTTCCAGGCTATGGGCCAAAACCTACCCCCAGTCCATGTGCTCAGTTCCCACTGGCATCAACGGTATCTCCACCATGGACTGACAGTAGTAAATGGGCAGAGATGTGCTGGCTGCTCAAACGGCACGATCTATGTGCTGAATAATTCATTTTAAACTGTTGCACAGATGTCAAAATGTTATTGCTGATTTCTAGCCAGCAGAAATGGGCGTTTCTTCTCCTGATACGAGTGTGTCACTGTCTATAATGCCAGAGAAGATCCAAGGGAGGTCTCAGCAAGACAGCAAAGCCCATACATGGCATGCCTACGAACGTACAATTAAAATGCTCAGTATAGGCCACCTTTCACTCTCCTTATTAGGATTCTCCTGTGGATGCACTCACGCATTGCCTCCAAAAAATAACAGAAAAGCGGCTTAAAACATGCCACTGTTACATAGGTTTGAGTGTACGGGGCTCCAACACTCACTTCATCCAAGTTCCACAGTAAGCCTTCAAGTACAAACAACTTAAAAGTCACAGCCAAGTTCGAGTAATAAAATAAAACCAAACAGAAAAACCTTCCACCTCTGTAAATGAGAATGAGTACATCTATCCTACAGAGTTTGTCAGCCTGGCCATGGCAAGAGTTCCACGGTAGAAGTCAAAGATCTCCTGCCCCTCCAAAACCAAGGAAAAGAAAAATGAGTTTTCCTATGTTTCCCCTTTCACTAAGCCTGTGCTAAACCAGCCAAACAGTTTGGCTGGGCTTAGCACCGAGATGGTCCAGGAGCTGGCTTAGCCATCCAGCCACCTGGGAGGTGGACTTCAGCTACTGATGGCCAGCAGCTACCTCCAGGAGTAAGGTGGGACTCCTGCCTGCATACAGGCTTGGGTGCCATCACGGGAGGTAGCTGAGGGTGACAGGAGAGATAGAAGGGAAATGGGAAAGATGCAGAAAAGCTATAGGTTTTGAATTGAGATCAGGGACTGGTTATCTCTGATGTGAACCAAAGGAGCGAATGCACACCATGTCCTCCCAGGCGCATCTCTGCTAGGGATGCGTCAGCTAAAAAAGTGTGATTTTCCATGCTCGTAAACGGGCTTTTTCACGTCAGCTGGTCTGTGTGGAAACAGACCTAGGCTTAATGAGGTCTAATTTGTTTTAAATCCATAGGTTTCTTTTTAATAATTAACAGTCCCATCACTCAGCAAAGCCATTCCTTACCCCTGACTACTTGCTATTAGGAATGAAATTTACTGTGAAATACTGTTAAAAGGTGGAAAGCAAGTGACATAATTCAAGTTTTAATTAAAAAAAAATATATATCACACCAAGCCAGAGCCACAGAAGGAATCATAACCAAATAAGAGAAAAAAAACCCACCCCACTCCAACCCAATGCCTACTCTTCCCAATTACTCACTTTATTCTTTTTATACTATTTGAATTCTTGTAATTGGTTTCTCTTACTGGATGCCCTGTGCCCACACTGTATGTAAGGTTTTCTCTCTGTGATTCCAGGAACCAGAGAATGTGTCAGCATCATTAACGTGAACATTACACACGCTCACATGCGAGGGTCCAGGAACTACAATTAACACATTAAGAAATAATAACTGCCAAGGGAGCAACGAAAGATAAACAGCATCAGCTGATGTAGCAAGAATTCTGCTTGGGAAAGGGCTGTCTCTTGGGTAATGGGCAAGGGAGAGAAATCGAAGGGCCGTGTAGCACTGCCCATTTACCAAAGAAATCCCCCAAAACAGTTGAACAACTGTTTATACATTAATTTCTCAAAATTTAGTTTCACTAAAAGTATCACTGGCTTTAAACTAGATTTTGAAGGAATTGGGAGGCTCCTGTTCACAAAGAAGTAATGATTGTGTCCCCTTGGAAAGTTTAAACTCAATACGGTTTTTGCTATTTGAAAAATTGAAAATTCGGGGGGGAGGTGGGGGGGGGGGAGGAGGGGAGGAAGAAGTGCTGAGGGTCTGTTGTTTTCTTGTTCTATTTTTTTTAATAGAAGCCAGAAATATAAAGAACTACATTAAAAAAAACCCAACAAACAACTTTTTTTCTGCTTGTTGATACCCATTTTGATAATTGCCTTTTGGGGCGTTTGGGTTCTGGGTTCTTTTGTTCTTGTTTTTGTTTGGTTTTTGCTTTTGTTTTTGTTTTTTTAAATTAAATTGAAAGAATTAAGTTACTTTCCCAAGGGCTTTCACTGAAAAAAAATCTTTAGGTTCCAAAGTCTTCTATTTAAAGTTTATGGCCTGAAACCATTTTGTCTGAGTAGTCCTGCAGAAGCTACATAACAATAGTCTGCAAGAGCATGCCCGCCATTTGGACACATATTTTCACCACTGTAACCAACAGAGATCATGGACCCCACTGGTTCTTTTGGATACCAGTCTTGATTTTTGTTACTGCCTCCAGCTGGACCAGCCAAACGCCTTAATATCTTATTTACCACTGAGATTAGGAGCTTAAAGAACAGGATGGCACGGGTGAGGCTTATGAAATACATCTCTCGTGCCTCTCCCACCTTGGGGCTGCATAGCCACAGAAAACCCAACAAAAAACCTGCCATTATAAGCCCCTTCCTACATTGACTCCAATCCCTGTGAGGGAGAAGGGAGGCAGAACAGGCACAGACATGAAGGTAGGATGAGCAGCCCTGCTAAAGCTCACCTTTTGGGGAGAGAAGGATGAACCCCTCTTGAGCTGAGGCGATGCCTTGTTACCTATTTGGGAGCTGGAGCGCAGGGTTTGTGTGAGAGGCATGATCCCGCATGCTGCCCCCAAGCATCGCTCATCAGTCAGCTGAGACATTTCAGCAAATCACATGGCACTTTGTAAAAACATAATTGTTTTTATTTTCCAATTTTCCATGTTTTGTGTAGAGTGCTGCAGTGTTCAAGCGAAGTGAATAAAAGCATAAACAGTAAGCACCATCTGGAGAACATTCTTCCAGCACGCTGAGAAATAGCAGCCGCCTGTGTGCTACCTGCTATAAATAAATGCCATTAAAAATGACCAAAAAATTGTTTGTTCCTATTTGATGGAACTGCAGCCAGATAAAATTTCCCTTAACCCTGTCTTCAGGTACCTGCTATCTTCACAACAAAATAAATGAAGATGTAGATGTTTGCTCCTCATTGCTTTATGTTAATATGGGTATCACTAGCAGAATATCAACTCTACACGTTATTCTAATAACAGCAACCATGGCTGCCACTTAGAGTAACACATGAACAAGACATTCAAAATCCAAATGCTTTTCAAACTGTACCAGGTTCACAATATGGTGATATCCCTCAGCCTGCTAGCAAGCGAATGGGTAAAATTATTCTTGCTCTAAACCGATGGTGTATCAGTTTGGAAGGGAAAAAAAAAAGAAGAAAGTCGATAATTTATTTTCTGTCTAGCACAAAGCCGCTCCTATCTCCTTCTCTGCTGACAAAATACAGACCAAGTTGGCTGTGGGGCTGTGATGAGGCTCTGTGAAGGGTCGGCGTTTGCTGTGTTTGTTTAATCACTGCAATTAGAGCTATGCAAATAATGAAATTGTTTGCTATGGTGGTCAGGCTGGGGAGAATAAAAAAATCAAAAAGAAATATTTGGGTTGAGCAATTTAAGAACTATATTTTCTTTTTTTTTGTAAAATGAAAACATAAAACTGTTTTGTTTGTTCCACTCAGAGGGCAGCAAAGCCTTGAAAGAATCCATTCAGTTTGAAATGAAAAATACATTTTCTCACTGGAACAAAGCGTTTGAGCATTTGACATTTCCCCCCCCCCCCCCCGTT
>NW_009920704.1:5486-11285 GCF_000696875.1 Nestor notabilis
GACCAACATTTTCAGCACTCAGAAAGGGATGCTTAGAACAGCTTACAGCTTGTTGGGTGAGGGAGGAAAGGATTTGTCCACCCCTTATCCTAACCTCGAACATATCTCAGTCCTTCAGCAGGGGCAGGGTTGAGCACTGCAGCTTTCGCCCTTGAGGAAGCCACCACCAGCCCTCAGGTTCCTCACTGCCCAGTGCTCTGCTCTGGGCTGCCCCCAGCTCAGGGAGCCCAAGGGGCAACTTCCCACTCCCCAGTGTGGTGGGGGCTGGCACGCTGCCTGCCAAAGGATGCCGGGTAGGTACGGCTATGGGAACAGCAGCATTGCCTTCTCTCCACTACCGGTAGCCCACTTAGACAGCGTACATGTCTAAGTAACCTCACTGATACTGGGCCAACACTTCACCCCACTTATATCTATGCCACCTTAATGAGGTTGGTATCTGGCACCTGGTTTTGGGAAGAGGCCATTCTGATCTCAAGCATGTTAGTGAAAATATTAAAAGTCCAACAAAAATAAAAGGACTAAATCCACAGTGATTAAGCTGCAGAAGAAACGGGTTGGGGAAGACTCAGGAGAAATGTGGCACATACCCTGGTCACCACAAGAGGCATGCTCCTCTCAGAGGCAGGGCTGCCTCTGTCTCTGAGAGAAAGGGTTCAGCTCTCGGCACTGAAACATCTTCCTTTTTCAGTGCTTCAGAGAACACTCCAGTTGGGTTTCAGGTGGGAGGCAGGTGGACACACACCTCAAGGAGGAGGCTGAAGCTACCCAAAGACCTGGGAAACTGCATACCCTCAACACTGAGCACCCAGGTCTGGATGAAGCAACTTCCTTGAGTCTTCCACAGCTCTAACAATTTACAATTATCTATTAAAAATCCAAGAATGACCTAAAGTCAGTACAGCCCCTGGCACAGTGTGGCTCTTCCCTGGGTGACACAGCCCCTGTGGTCCACAAGTTGTGATTCGTAGTGCAGCATGAGGTTGAGGTGGCCAGAGGCTGATGCAGGAGGCAGCATGAATCCTCGCTGATAAACCACCAGCCACCTTGGGAAGAAGGATTTGAAGAAATTTTGGGGGGTTTTGCTTCTTTTTTTTTTTTCTTTGTCTTTTTAACCTTGGATTAGTAAGTGTCAGGAAGCAATGGGAGCAAGTCTTTTGTGAAACAACATCCACAAAAACAAGCACAGTCCCTTGAAGAAGAGGGTGGCTATGACTCCCAAGGCACAGGGTGCATCACCAGCCCAGCTCCCCACCATCATTTCAGGGCAAGAGTGGAACTGATGGACATAAATCAGATTCAGTCCTTACCTCAAGCTATGCTGTTTTTTCCAAACCCAAAGCTGTCATACGCTGGTGTGTTCACAGGGCAGCTCCACTGAAGCCTTGCTTTCAACTGGGACTGGCCACCATTCCCACTGGAAGCAAAGGCATCATTCCCACCATATTTTATTTTCTGTTTTCACAGGGACTCATGTGCCAGGAACTGCATGAGTAGGGATGAGGGTACAGTCCCTTCGCTGATGAAATCATCATCTCAAGCTCAGCAAGGGCAGGAAATTGTAATATGGTTATGGTTCTCATTAGCTGTATTTTGCTAATATAAATATTTTAGCTACTTTTATTTACGGAATCCACTCACAGTAGTTAAATGAGATCCTCACAAAGGGAGACTTCAGCTGTCTGGAAATTAAGACATTGGCCTACTGATTTCGTTAGGCCAATGCTTTGCCTAGATGAATAAGGTTCTCCCGGACCAGGTGTGCAGGGAAGGCAGGTGGTGGGAACGTGTCTGTTGGTGCATATACACAACCATGCATGTGTGTGAATGAGGGGGAGGGTTGTTCTTTGTTTCGTTTTTGCCTTTGGTCAAATTCAAACAATGTGCAGTAACAAGAAGTAAATGTCATTTTCCTCCCATCCATCTTAATTTGGCATCCATTTTAAAGCTTACCTTTGACCTTTTAAAATGTTAATACACTTAAGCAGATATAAAAAACACAAAGCTCCTGGAAAAATTAATCATAGCCATATCGTGATGCCAGTCTAAAAATGTAACATCAGTTGTTTTCCTCTTTAATTTTAAGAAACATTTGTCCAATGCAGCAGCAGTAACTATACTACAATTAGCTATTATTTGCTTTTCAAACAAATACCCTCGTTAAATGCTACAGCAAAGCCCTATCAGCATGGCCAGCACAACCTGCTATGAATTTGTTTTGTTGGGTAACTGCCTGGAACCACAGAAAAGGTCCTGAAAAGGACCTTGAGAAGTCGCCTAACCCATCCTTCTGCCCCAGGCAGAACCAGCTATATCTAAACCATTCCTGACAGGAAACCTTATTTAGACTTCCTTAGAGTAGCAGCCTTAAATAGAACTGGAAAAAATTTTGCACAAATCAGAATCTATAACATAAACATGAAAATAATTCATGTACGTGCACTACGTATACAAATATGAAAACACAAGGAGACAACCCTGACCTAAATGATAACTCTCCCACCTCTGACCGCTTCATACCCTTTAACCAAAGGGTTCAAAACAGGAAACTCTAATAAGAACACCTCCTTCCTTTTTAAAAATAAAAGGCTGCTAATTTGAGAACTGCAGCTCCTTGGAAGTGCAGCAGCACCTCTTCTCAAGAAAACCGGTTTCAGAAGCACCAGGTCCCAGCATATTTGGGCCTTTACGCTTCAAAGCGAAGAGCTCTTCAGTTCCACCAGAAAGCAAATAGGAAGCCGGAGTGTTGACCAGCCTCTCTGGTAACCAAAGCAAACCTAAGGTGTCTGGAGCCCGCTTGTGATCAAGGGCATCCATCTTGCCTGTTGACTTCACTGTTTCAGGTGGGAGGCTGTGCTAAGTCCCTCCAGGGTGGTCACTGCACGCCTCTGAGGTTACATGCTATGAACACAGGGATCCATGACGCACAGCCATACGCTGCTTTCGCTTTATTTCCTGTAGCATCTGATGGCAGCCAGGGCTACCCCCATCAATTCAATAACCCCCTTCAGAAGACAGAAAGCTATGGTGACAGCCAAAATGTATCCTGAAAGACAAGTGCTGGTTTCATGGCTAAACACAGCTGCTACCCAAGCATCCCAAAAAATCACTTAAGCACCTAAATGGCAAACCCAAACCAAAGGCAGATGCATCCCCTCAGTGAGTGAGAAGTGTAACTCCTTCCAACTGCTTTCTTCCACCTACCAACATTGCTTTGGTTCCAGCACAACTGGAGCATAGCCAAGCAGTCTTCCACAAGCTGAACACCCGCTTAACTACAACTTAGCGTGGGGGCAGACGTGAGATACCGAGCTTGGCACCACCAATCCCATGAGAGAATGACACCCTTTCACGTATCCTGCACACACAGAGCCCAGTTTCTTCCATCACAGAAGCCTTGTGAGCCCACCCTAACCACACATAGGTCCTCCCGTAAAGAAATGGCAAAAGGCAACTCCATCTACCCCCTAGAGACCAGAGATGATTTAACAGCACATCATGGCTATGACAGCAAGGCTTTTCCATGTATTCCTTCTTTTAGGATACGCTTCTGCAAGTACATGTGTGTATCTGCCTGCATGTATATATATTTACTTATGTCTACACACTACATGCTGTCTCCAGTAGAGAGTATCCTGTGCCAAAGAGATCGTCTGCTGTCACACCTGGGGCCCTTCCAGGGCTGCAGACCCATGCTTCCACTGATCTTCCACTGATCTGGCAGGGGTGTCTGAACTAGCTGATCTTTAATGTCCCCTCCAACCCCAACCGTTCTATGGTTCTGTGATCCAACTACTCTTCCATGGGGCTTGTGGAAAACTCTCCCCCAAGGTCAACAATCTTTCTTACATAGCGGGTCCAATGGGCTTGGGATCTGCAACAACTGTCACTGAGAACCCCAAAGACAGCTACCCAACACAGTAACACAGGCCAGATTCTTTCAAACAAGAAATCATCCTTCTCATTTTCTTCTCTGGGAAGTACCAATGGGGGAAGTGGGTTGGTTTTTTTTAGGGGGGGGAGTACAATAACACATATCTGTACATGTGTTACTATTTCCGTCTGGCATCCACACAGCATCCCACAGCCTGGGGGCAAGGCGTAGCCACACACGACCAGCCCTCTTCCCCTGCCTTTCTGTGGGGCAGACCTCCTGGCCAAGAGCTGCCTCCTGATCTCCAGCCTGTCACCAAGGCCAGAGATGAAGGCATCATTTATTCAGACAGTGATGCCTGACTGCTTGTTTGGGAAAATCCTGATTAAAAACCAACATGTTGCTCTGCCTGTTTGCTTTGCAGTGGCCTTGTGTGGATCCAGCTCTATGGCAAGCAATCCATCACAAAAAACCAGGAAGATGCGTATCATACAGACACAAAAATACTTCACATTTGCCCTTCTGCACCATCTAGTTCAATGCCCCTCAGCATCTTTAACCTAACTACTATATAAACATATAAGGACCACCTGGTAATTTTTTTTTTTTAAGCAAGGACCATTTTGTGCAGTATTGTCATACAAGCTTTCAAACACAATCAGATTAAAGAAAAGCAAACACAATAAATACGTATTTCTGACTCTGCCACTTCTGACCCTATATTATGGGTGTTTTGATTACATGCAACAGAATACACATATGCTGCTGTTATACTGCTTGTGACTGGTTTATTCACCAACTTTGGATATTCATGGACTATACGTTAAATAACACTCCTCTAGCTAATTAGTTTTATTCACTAAGCATAGAGGAATAACTGATGAGCAACAAAAAGTCGCTATTGTCTGAGTCAGTCACCAAGTAACTAACTTGGCCGTTCAACCAGGGAGAAGTTTTCTTCTCTGAAAGGTGACAAGTAGCTTTGTAATGACTTCTATTATTTTCCCAATAAACTCAGAGAAAATAGGACATTGCAGCTAGAAAAACACAGAAAGAGAAATTAGCTGCTACTGTCATTAAGGATTCAGAAGCTGAGAAAGAACAGTTGGTGCAATGCAGCTGGAGAGGCTTTTCAGAGTAAAGTGATTATTCTCTGGCCATTAATGAATTATTTCTTGCTGGAGTACAAGACCTGCACTCCTCCAATAACCCGTCTTTGCCGCGAGGAGCATGCTGCCTGCCAGGGCAGGTGACTGCCATTGCCCCCTTGGCCCTCCTGGTGGCCAGTGCACTTCTCCCACCTCTTTGCTTCCATGCCACAAGACAAGCAGAGAACTAATTTTAATTCTACAGGTTGAAGCACATGTAGACACTGGAGGAGTGACTGGTCTTCAAATTAGCCTGACCGACTGATTTTGGAGCTACAGCCTGGGATGTTCTGAGAGGCGCATGTCCTCAGCAGCCTTCCAGTACTTAAAGAGTCCTACGAGAAATCTGGAGAGGGACTTTTTACAGGGCACGTATGGATAGGACAAGGGGAAATGCTTTTAAACTGAAAAAGGGTAGATTTAGATTAGACATTTGGAAGAAGTTCTTCACTGTGAGGGTGGTGAGACACCGAAACAGGTTGTCCAGAGAAGTTGTGGACGCTCCACCTCTGGCAGTGTTCAAGGCCAGGTTAGACAGAGCTTTGAGAAACCTGGTCTAGCTGAAGATATCCATGCTCATGGCAGAAGGGTTGGAACTAGATGATCTCTAAGGTCCCTTCCAACCCAAACCATTCCATGATTCTATTAACTAGCAGAAACTAAAGGGTACTGGAAACAGGTCCAGCTGAGAGGGGTCCAGTCACTTGCTCCTGAAGACAGCACTTAAGTGTGGAGTGGCAGGGGCCCCCAGGGCGCCCACCACAAACGACCACACCC
>NW_009920704.1:11316-14383 GCF_000696875.1 Nestor notabilis
GGTCCCCCAGAACATCTGACCACCCACAGAACTGGCACAATCCCACAGACGTGACCCTATAACTCACCCCACCCACGTTGCAGTGCTGCTCGGCACGTTGAAGGAAGGCATGGACAGACCTGTTTAGGGAAAAAAAAAGAAAAGGGAAAGCCAGAACTAACGAACACCACTAAAACACCCAGCAAAGCAGCTCCTCCAGAAAGTGGCCTGTTCACAGAGTTGCCTGGTGCTCTGGGAGGGATGGGCAATATTGCAAACTCAGGAATGGAAATTCCTGAGGAGAACCAAGACAGGTTAATAATGACCCCCAGAAGCCTGGGACCTTTTGTACTGCCACCTCCTTTTTGAAATATAAAGTCTGCTGGGAGAATAGAGGCTTAGAGCTTTAAGCAAAAAATCAGGAAAACTTTTTCTTCCTGAAGACCGCCTATGAAACCCAAGAAATGCTGAAAGTGTTTTACTGTATTGTTATTCTGTAGATGCCACTTCTGGAGGCGTAACCCAGCACAGCCAGATCTCAAAACAAAGCCATTCGTGGCTAACACCACACATTGCCAACTGACTCCTTCCACTCAAAATAAAATAAAATAATAATATCAAAAAGGCACAAGTGCCCCCATAAATCATCCATCCATCCATCCCAGTTTCATAACAGGAATATTTGTTACCTCCCATTTTGCTTCCCTTTCTTTGGCTGCCTGCTCTACAAAGCCACCATTTCAGCTGCCTGTGCATACAGACCAGTGGGCACGCTGCACTGGAACAGATCCTGCATCTCCATTCTCCTGCCCACAGACGGTATGGCCACCCCTCTCCCCAAATCCTCACCTGCAGCACTAGAGATTATTCAGGGGAAATTTTTATTTTTAAAAAATATATATATTTACCACCCATCAGATGTACTCAGCTTCTGTAACAATCACGTGATTTATGTAGAAGTAATTGGGGTTAAACTATCTGCCACATCAAACTCTTCACATTTGGCCCCATCTTTAGGACCTAGAAACATCTGAAATAAATAAGCCATGTGTCATGGAACAGGGTCTGGGCTTAATTAGGATCATTCTGGATTTTATGGGAGAAATCTTGTACTGCCAGCTTTATGTGGCTAGTCCATCATTTGCAAGGTTATCTGCTTGGGTTTTTTTATTTCCCTTTCTATTTCCCCGCAGCTTTTTCTTTTTTTAAATCCTCCAACCAGCCGGATGACAACCACTCCTTATCTTTGGCTGTCTTCCATGCTAAAATAAGAATGCCGTTGTTACGCCGAGGGAGCTGCACCCTTCCACCTCCGTTCCCTCCCAACGTGCACACAGCTGCCTGCGCAGGAACGCCCGAGGTGCCATTTTCTGGCCATTTTTCTGTGATGTTGTTGCAATTTGCCCTCTAGCCACAGTTTGTATTTGGAAATCACACCGGGCCTCTGTCGTGCCACGGATCTTACAAACCTCAAGTGGCAAACGGTCTCTGTCCTGAAGAGCTGGTGATACTCAGCCCATCTTCACTGCCACCACTTCCCTGCCTTGACGTAGGCTAGCTGACACGAGGGCGAGCACGCAGCCGAACGCCACTCAAGTGGTGCCGGGCGATTTGATTAGCAGCAGAGAATGACTGGATTAGAAGAGGGATAGGATTAGAGATTGATGAATCGCTGTGAGGCTGCTACGTCAGTAGGATTGGCTTCAGCAGCAGCATTTGAATGTCAAACCGTATCCCCTCGGAGCAGCTAGGTACCACCTATGGCTTCAGACTGCTGTGCACGAGGCAGCTGGGGAAAGGCAAAGCGTTTTGAGTTAGGGTCTGACCAGACAGGCTGGTATAGGTAAGCCCTTGGTGGGTCACAGGCAATGATGCGGAGAAGAGTGGCAGGGAAACATGAAATGATTTGCCCAAAGCTACGCTGGCAATTTGTGGCAGAGGCAGGAATGGAAGCTAAATTTTCTAAAATAAAAAAAATAAAAACAAGTTCTTCATGCAGGAGATGAGCCAGCTGCCTTTGTTACATGCAAATGCGTTTTTTCCCTGTAATTCACACCGCTGCAGGCTCTGCACAGCAAATGCCAGCTTCCTGAAGTTGTAGCATGTTCAGCGCGACCTGCTCATTGCACACATCATGCCCGCTACATGACTAGCTCCATCCTCCAGCCCGCGCTTGCAATGCGATCCACACGCCTTGCAAAAGCTTATCGCTTCCAGTTGTGGTAGGAAGCCATCACGTCCCTGCAAAACCCATCACTGGGGTAATTCCTGGTCTGACACGGATAGCTCTGGCTACTGGAGCGCCTCCAGAATTTAACATAAACATGGAAACTCAGCATTGCTCCCCAGTTAATTTGAGCGGTTATCCCTTCTCCAAATTTGGCTTCAATCATTTCTCAAGGTGAAAGAAATTTCAGTGTCTCTCCAAGAGTTCCACTGGAGCTTATCAGAGAAATTCTATGGAATTCATCAGAGACACCAAGGACAAAATAGTAAGGGGACATTAACGGAACAGGCTGCTCTGGCAAAGCTGCACAGGCAAACGTGTGGGCTGTCGGCAGCCCCCTGCACTAGTTACTGGAGTTACATCCAATTAACCAGGGCCACTCATTGGGTCCTGAAAAGAAAGGAAAGGCTTTTCCAAATTTACATATTAAAAAAATGAAAGTGTGCTGATTTTCTGCCCCAAACTCCAAACAGTAGCGTATTTGCGAGGAAAGCTTTACTTTATAGGTTAAGCCAATTGCTAGTGATAAATGGCATGAAACGTTACTTAGAAAAAAAAAATAAGAATACTTCCTCATCAAGTTTAAATGGAAAATACCTGAAGAATTAATGGGCAGCCAGATACTCTTTTCTCTTTAACAGTACATCCCCATTAGGCTATGTATATACATATATTTTTTTGAATCTTGCATTTAAAGCTTTATTTCTTTAAAAAGATTTCTGATGGAGAATGGTATGTGAGAAAACTAACGTCAACAACGGCGACTCAAGCCAATTTTCACAAGGGGAAAGAAGAGGAGGGAAGGGGAGTAGCTGCCGTGCAGCACCTCCCGGAGGGATGCAGAACTTGCGGAGCTCACAC
>NW_009920705.1:0-501 GCF_000696875.1 Nestor notabilis
ATTAGCACTGCTGAATGTGCAGCTTACATACATCATGTGAGGCAAGTTTTGCTTTGTTCATTTATTTCTCCAAACCACACTGCCCATTCCCTTCCTGTTAAAGGTGCTGAAGCACCTGCTGTTGCAAACCATAAATCTGCCCTTGCTATTTCTACATAGACAATGCAATTGTCCTGTTCACATGTTATTAAAGACTTGCTATTACAAAGGGGTAGTCTGATTTAAGCCGTGCTGGCACCATCACATTTACACAAGCACTTACTTCATAAGAGGGACTGCTTGAGGGCAAGTGCTGGATATGGACTGTCATACTCCCAGGTATGGAAGGGGTTGAGTCCCTCTGATGCTTCCTTTCACAGACTAAGAGTATCCTCCACACAACAGTAATGAATAACACAACTCTCTTTCTAGTCCTTTCTCAGGACATCACTGGGATTATTCCGACACATATATACCCATTTACTCAAGTCTATTTCCCCATGCTGCCCACTGAAGCCAAGA
>NW_009920706.1:0-1676 GCF_000696875.1 Nestor notabilis
ACTGCTGTAGCTGAACCCAGGACACTTTGGTTTGCCCTTTATCTGGTTTTGTGATTACTTCTTGTTAACTTCACAAAGAAGTGTGGTTCAAATAATAGAAAATATATCAGGAATGTAGCTCTAGGAGAAATTGCCCCTTTTCAAGAATTGCTTTTATATTAGTAGATTTTCAGACATTTGGATTATCATCTTTTTTGTGGAAGGGACAGTGTCAAAGCCCCATTTGTCCCTGCTTGCTTGAGAGGGCAGGTTAAGAGTGCTTTTAAAACTGTGTTTAAAATGCCATATATACAAAAATGCAAGGGGATCAGACTGTGTAAGAAGTGGACTTAACTCAATTGTCAAGAATGAGCTGTAGGTAGCTTGAAGACATGCACTAGAGTTGGCATCTCTCTTGATCTTGGTTATGGAAATATCTGACATTAATCTTAATTGCACAAAATGGAAGAGAGCCATCCCAAATCTTGGCAGATCCTCACTGCCCCTAGGGTTACTTGTGTATTAATTTTGTTTACAGGAACTGGGAATAGTTTCCTTAAAGGTGATCTGTGGAATTAATGGTTTCTCCTTGCTTTGGTGCAGTTAAGAGGCCAAAGCTTGTGGGGACTCAATGGAGTACTCCTGATTTTTTTTCTTCTGCTCCTGATGAAAGTTCTATTGCATTTAGTGAGACATTCCCAAGTAATATCTACTGTTTACTCACTGTTATTTGCTATTGTCCAGGCAGAGTGTACTTACCTCCTCAACCTGCAAGAAATATGAAATTTGCCTCTGGCCCTTTAGATTTCCTATTAAGCTATTTTTCAGCCTTTAGTGAAGAAAATTCTTTTTCTTGCTGCTCTCTCCTCGGTACTGAAAGTGCCAGCAGTCTGGTCTTGCCATTTTGCAGTCTTGCCGTCAGCACTTCTTTGATTACTATGAGACTGTTTTTTGTTCTTCACCATGTAGCTCAAGCAGAGACTCCCAACAGCCTGTCCATAGTGTGCAAGAAGTTGTTATTCTCTGCAGTGCCATGTGCTATGTTTTGGGGTTGTGTCTGTGTACTTCACAGAGGTATTTTTTCCATCTTCTTACAAGGTATGGTATCACAAGTGGATGTAGGACTAAATCCTAAGCCTGATTTTCTTGGGAATAAGAAAAAAAGCAAATAAGCAGCCATGGAGCTTTCCTGCAGCTGGGAGCAGGGTGAGGAGCAGGAGAAATATGGAACGAGGAGCAGCAGCACATTTAGGCAGTAGCTGAAGAAGGCCAGCTTGCCTGTAAATCCCAGCAGGTCTTTTAGCTCTGGAGTGAAAATGCATGATGAAATCTTAGACATGGAGCACTTCACACAGCCTCAGACATGGGGAGGCAAGAGAAAGGGGGCATGTTTGCTTTGTTGTTTTTATGAGTGATCTCATCCATTATAATCCACCCATGGGTTTTTTCCAGGCATTTTTCACAATTCTGGATTTTGTTTTGGCTTTTCCATTCCTCAGATGTTTACTTCAGTGGTGTCAGCAAGGGGAACAGATGTATAATTTCCTCACATCCCCAGTATGTACATGTACAGACAGATACACAGACATAGGTGTGCAAAAACATGATGTCTAAATACTGCTCAAAAATGGATCCACAGTGGAAGTGTTTGCACAGATACAAGCTGTCAGCCTGCACGTGTTCTGGCACCTGCTCAA
>NW_009920706.1:1707-22124 GCF_000696875.1 Nestor notabilis
TTTAATTACTTACCACAAGGAATAGAGGCTTTTGAACCCACATATTATGCTTTTCAAAGTGGGCTGTTGCATACCATGGTACGCCAGGGAAGGCTGCTGGGGTCTCAGTCTGGTCTACAGGTTTTCTAGACTGTGTTCCCATTTGCAGTATGATCCTTTCAGGTGTTTTTTTTATCCTGTGAGTTTATTGTAATTGCCTTGCATTGACCATTGGCTATCTCTGTAGCTACAGAACTACTGAAGTGATCTCTCATTATGCAGTTATGCATAATGATGAAATTACAGCATATAATTTATTCATTTTGAGACAGGCCTATGATAAACTCCACAGCTGCTGCTTTTTCTAGGAAACCCTCTTTTTAACTTTCAAGGTTGAGTGGGAAGTTCCACAGCACAGGTGAGGGGCTGTGTTTGCCTGGCAGCAGTGCATGTCACAGCCTTGCTGGGGCATGAGAGACCAGAGTGGGAGCTCCGGGGCAAGTATCATGGACAGCACACCGAGACTGGGGCAGTTCTTTCCAGCCAAGACTGGGTCAGGCAGGGAGGAGGGTACAGCAGCAGACAGCGATGGCTGTGTTTTTCTGGCTATCACTATGATTCATTTCAGATCTGACGTATCTTTCCACACTTGGGTCTTAATGCAGGTTACTGTGGAATTCATTGCAGAAGCCAGGCAGTTACTGTGTTCGGGTTTTGATAGGAATGGAAATGTGAAACATCTTTTCTTTGAAACAAAGGAAACTGATAAAGTACGTCCTGTGAATAGAATGTTAATGCTATTACAGGGCAAATACTTGAAGGATTGAGATGTTCTATTCTTCTGAGAGCAGATCTGATCACAGGCCTTTAAGTGAATACAGTGCCTTTTAACTCCCATCTTATTTCCATTTTCTAAATGGTAATTAGATGACTTTCAGATTCAAATGTGAATTATTTTGTGGTGATTTAGGTGTTCGTACAGACAAGGTATGAAAGTATCCCATTTTTTTATTGCACTTACGGCGAAATTTATGCAGAAATTTATAATAAAATTAACATGTTGCTTTTTATAGAAGCTTTAGGTATTACTCCTACAGCTGGAGTTGCTTTAGCTCCTAACATTAACAGCTGTGTTTTAATACAGCCTCAATACAATTACACATGATTAAGACACAGGGATAATTTTTTAAAAAATACATATTTAATTGGCAAAAAACCCAACTATCAAATCTTTAAAATTTCTGCTTTGTGAAAAGCTGTTTCATCGATATGGACCTGCCTATGGAAATGCATGGGTAGTGGTGGAAATGACAGAGCATTGGCAAAAGTAAGTGTGTTACATAAACAGCCAGGAGGAGGCTGCTTGTTCATGCAATCACCTCAGGGAAACTGAAGTTCACATCTCCAAATATTTGCCCTTTCTACCAGACCACTGCTGCTTTTGTTCTTATGCCTCCTATTCTGATATTTATTCAGTGTTTTTTGGAAAGAAAGATCAGATTAGAAGCAATTTGGGAAAAAAATACCTGTTTCCTTCTACTTACCTGCCAGATTGAATTGCTGTTTTCTGATTATCCCTAAATCATTGCAATTGTAAAGAATGGAAAATGGACATGAATTATGTTTGACCCAGACTCTCAGTCTTGGCTTGCACACTATACACACATCAGGCCTTGGAGGATCCCTTGGTGTCATAGTCTAGTTGTTTCAAGGTCTGAGAATTATTCCGTTTAATGCTGTTGTCACAGGTGATTAACATCAAGAGCATCTTCCTATTGCAGGGTTTCATTATCCACTCTCAGCAGTGAAAGGGGAATTGCTTCATGCCACCCCTGCTCTTGGGTGGGAGCATCTTGGAGTGCTGTGCCCAGCTGAGCTGACTGCTCCCACACAGCACACAGATATGTGCAAAGGGACAAATGCCTTCTGCTGTGAATTGCAGTGTAGCCCTGGGGACCAATACCAGAGCCTGTCGTGTGTCTTCTAGCTTGTGTGTAGGGTAGTGCTATTATATTCCCTGACAAATGAGTTAGGAAGTCCCTTACTGGTGTTGGATGACAACAGGACAAAGATTTTCCTAGAGTCCAGAAGTCTCAATAGCTCAGCAGAGCTCTCAGTTGTCAGAGTAAACCTTGTCCTCTCTTCAGCACTCGGAGCGAATACTTAAAATGTGAAGCAACCAGCTAATGAGGAAGAAGACTTCTCTGGGGCTGCAAGTTTCTTCCTAGTCTTAGGCAGTATTTTGTTGTCTTTAATACCTCTTGATTGCATCTTGTTATCATCTTGTCTTGATTGGCTTTGTGGCTCGTTACACAAAAAGGGTGCTAATCTTTGTTAATTAGTTCCTTATTAGAGTCAGTTGAGATTAGCAGCACAAGCAGCAAGCTGGATTTGTGATGAGAAATAATTGGCTGCCAAGGAATTCTGAGAGTGAAATCATGTCAGTATAAGTGATGATACTTCGATATTTTATGGAGGTTTGTATGTGTTTACTACAGTATTTCTTGGTTGTTCCAGCTGCTGTTCCCAAAATTTCTTTTTTGTCCGATAGTTGTGTTACTAGTTTGAGCATAGCTTACTTTTCCAAGATATTTATTTCCATATTGCATTCTATGATTTTATTATTTCATTGCTAGTGAGATCTTTTGTTCAGAAAATTGTCTTCTGTAAATGGCAGGAAGGACTTTTGTTGCTTTTCACACTTTATCCTGTCACAGTTTTTGCTGTGTCATAGGAATGGATATTGTAAGGTCTTTGGAGAATGTTAACATCTGAAATGTTTTCTGGAGAACTGGTAATAGGAAATGGGATGTAAGACTGTAGCAGTACTTTAAATCAGTGAGTTACATCTGTATTTCATCAAAAATCCAAGTCATTGCCCCGGTGTGCGTTCACACTGGTGATGACCAAGGCTCCATGTTGTGGCATCACTCACAGCTTGCCTCAGGTGCTGCTTCTGGCTTAGGAAGGAGATCCTATGGGAACTGAGAGTAAGGAGTAAACCTCCTGTGTGTTTGCTTAGTTCTGGGATATACCCCAGGAGATGAAGCTGAATGCAAATCAAGCCTTTTGCCTGACTTTCTGATATGGCACAAAGCTTTTCTTGGGAGGCAAAAGAAGATGTGCTTTAAAGCATTAATCCACATCAAAGCAGACAAAAACTTAGGAGACAGTATTTTGAGACCTGTGTTCTCACCCTGCTCTGCTGCAGCTCTGATGTATTGATGGGGTAGTCCTTTGTCCTCTGTAAAATGGAAATATAGACAGCCCTGGGAGTACAGTGATGAGGTGAACTGTGGAGAAGTTGAGCCTGTTTTTCGGCTGGTGCTGGTGGAGAATCATCTTGGGCCAAAGTGAGCACCTCTGCAGCAGAGGTTCGCTGTCCCGGTGTTTGTACATATGCCATATGCTCACTGAACTAAGCAACAGGAACAAGCAGAGGGGGAGAATATGTGCGTAACCTTTAACTTAGCTTTTAGTCTATTTGTAGCCTAAGTACTTGTATCTATTTGTTTTGATAGCATGCAGGGCTCAGTGAGATGTCAAATGTTCTGGCTTCTGTGTCAGGATCAGCAGGGCTGTGTGGAAGTGTGGGATTTCCCTGATGCATGTCCCTGACAGAGCCCAGCACAGCCTCTCACAGCGCTCTGCCTTGCCGCAGTGCACTCATTTCAGTAGGATTCCTCATAATTATGTAGATTACTGCTTTGCAGAAGGGTTGGGGATATTCTTGACAGGGGTTTGCTGATCTGGGGGTACTCATGTCTTCATGAGTGCCTTGATTCAACATGTTACTTTTCCCAAGCAGCAGCAGAGAGTGTGTAGTATGGATAGTCTTACATATTAAGGGTGGTTTGCCACATGAAAGAGAGGGGAGCAAAAAGCCTGAGAAAGTAAGAGAGAGGTGCCAGTTTGAGCTATACTTGGTTAAGAAATCCTTGGGTTATATGTTCCTCCCAACTACTGTAGTGTTTTGCATATAATTAACATACATTTTGCAGAGTGGAGCAGAAAAGTAAGTCAATTACTTCAGTCCCAATGACAAATTTTGAAGCAGCCTAGCTATCTTACCACTTGTTTTCTATTCCCTTATGTTATGGATGGAGCCCGTAGATGTCCCTCAAATATGTACTTTATGATTTGCTTTTTATTGTCCAGCAGTACATTAATTTTATAAAACTACCAGAATATTTATTCTGTTCAAGTAACACCCATAGAAAAACTATTATTGTAACTGTCTTTAGAATCACATTTATTTTGAAGATTGCTTTGGAATGGTGGAGAGGCATTCTGGAGCAGATTAACTTTGTTAAGTTACATAGTTGGACTTTTTAATTCTGCAGAAAGGTCAGATCTTGATTGCTAAAATCCTGTGGGACTTTTACCTTCAAGGGGCTGCAGCTTCAGTTCTGCATATTGGCCCCTAGCTGCTTGTTCTCTTAAACAGTAGGATTTATTGAAGTAAATAATGACATTCAAAGACAAGTATGTGGGAATCATGCTTGGTATCCACAGAGTGTGCTTGCCTCAGTACAGTTGCTCTGGTATTCCCACACCATACTGAGCTCCACTCAGTTCTCGGGCACAACCTGCATGAGGGGAGACACCTACCAGTCAGATGCTGACAGTCCTCCTCAGCAACTGTGTTGGCAGTAGTATGGGCTGTGCTACAGCTTTGCAATTTGTTCATATGGCAAAGCATCCACTATACCTGCAACTGATATTGATCGTACTGTGTAAAAATTTGTAGAGCCCTGTGAAAAAAAATCCATCCTAACTTTAATCATAAAATCATGTGCAATACATAACAAGGTTTGTACTAATTTATCAGTCTTTCGGTTTACCTTTCCATCTCTAATCTGTCATATACTGTGTGAACCATGGTCTGCTCATGGAGCTTTACTTCACAGTTTGTAAGTTTTACCTTTTTTTTTTCCAAACAATATAATTTCACAACAAAGAGATTTTAAAAAATAGTAATACAAGAAATCAAATGCTCATAAACAGGCTAACCTCTGGACTTTTAGTGCATGGTGGTCAGAACTCATCTGCAAAATAATGTCATTTTTCAAGAATACGTACCAAAGTCTAAAGTAGTTTTGATATTTGCATTTCTGAAGAATCACAGTAAATACCAGAACTCTTTGGCTTTGAGACGCTGCATGCAGAGTGATGCAGATTTAAATTGTGCATAAGGTATTTTGACAATGAAATATTTTTTTAAGACACAAACTGAATGTGAGTTATGAGCTTTATCCTCAGTAGTCAGAATAATGCATTTATTCCCATTAGCATAAAAGAATTCATCAATTGGAGTGGCAAGATAGGATACTTGCCTATATGCAGATGCACGTACTCTTCCTGCTCTCAAGTGAATAGTTGTGTTTAGTTCATTATCTTAACGCATGCTGGTAAAAATGAGCATAGCTCCCATTACAGACTGGTGAGATAAGCTGCTTACCTCCAGCTGACTCTCTAGCCCATAGTGATAAGTCAGTCAAGAACTTACGGTCTTGAATTTTGTATTAATGGGGCATGTTGTGGCAAATTCTCAAAGATTAAGTCTGTGCTACAAGTTGGAAGTCCCTAACTGAATGAAGATACAACCCGGTGTGGGCATGCTGACTCTTTCCAGTGCTGAATATCCATTTGCATGTGCTCTAGTGAGCACTGCTGCTGCTGGAGCACAGAATTTCAAATAAAATGAAAAAAGAAAAAAAAGGGGGGTTGGGGAGGAAATTGGTGTGGGGTAGCCAGTGTGTTGGAGAAGTGTATACATTACCTGTGCTTCTTAAGCTCTGCTTTGAAGCTTTCGGTAAGAAGCCTTCAGTAACCTGGTTTTCAAAGTGAGATAAACCTCTGGCACTTAACAGCTTCAGCTGAACGTGGAAGATGCTGTGGAGGCAAACCAAACAGTGGTTGGGATAGGATACTGCCTCTGCTCCCCTCATGATGTTCCCTTGCTGGTTCTTGCTGCATGAATGTAACTTGCTGCAGTGTTTAACAGAAAATGTCACTAAATGATCCTATTAATCCAGGAGCGATGGGTAATTATTAGGTGAACCAGTAGAATGGGCAGGCAGCTGGCCTTCTGTATCCCTTCTGAGTCTCTATTCTGGATGTGGAAGTATGTGCATAAAATGAACATTATAGCCTAACATTTGAAGCAAAGGTGTCATCAAGAGACAAATCCTTGTCAAAAGAAGACTCCTCATCTTAATGATTGCCTATCTAACAAGTTAAGAACATTTTTACAGTGGAACTAAAGAAAGCACAGTGCAGAATGAAGTGACAGTCTGGTCAAATAATAACAAAAAAAAAAAAAAGATTATAAAATAATACAGTAGCACCTGTCGTTTAAAAAAATGATGAAACCTGAACCAAAGCCTGTCTTGAATAAGATAAGGATGCAGCGCGCCATGAATACTTCAGGGGATTTCTTTTAATAAGACCTGAAAAGTATGCCTTGGGCATACATAGTACCACAGAACAGATTTGAAAACCTTGAGCCAGCTTTCTCTTTTGCCATTGTAATTTGACCCAACTATTGTACTTAATCACAGAATATGAGGCAGCTGCAAGATCCCATCCTTCAGATAACTTTTTAGAAGTTCAATAACTAGGAAAGTTTCAGCTATTTTTCCCATCATGGCTAAATGGTTGGAAAAATACAGTTAAAGCCCTTTCTCAAGCATTCCTAATGAAGAAAGGCACTTAACTGGGAACTTGCCATTCTCAGTTGTTCGTTAGGGACATGTGAAAAGATTTCGGAGTATTAAGACATTTCAGTGAGGTGCCTAAGGGAAGGTGCCTAAAGGAAGGTGGGGAACACTTGAGAAGCAGTGAACCCAAACTTAAAGGAATCAGATATCCTCATCTCACTAAGGACAGGTAGTTTTGTGCCAGTGGGAGCTGAAGATGTTTAACCTTGTGTGAACAATCTCAGAGATTGCAATTTACTCCTGCACAGAGGGCTTCTGGAAAGGGTCTGGTGGTTACAGTGGATGCCAAGTTGAAAATGAGACAACAGTGTGTTTAATTGCACATAAGGCAAAAAACACACCAAGATACATTGGGAGGAGTAAAAGCGTAAGACAAAGGAAGAAGGCAATGGATGTCCATTCTGACTATGTTTTTCTTATGAGAGAATCATGTGTACTGTCTGATTCTGAATATGTTTACTTGCATTAGCTCACTTGGAGTACTTTAGTTTGGGCTAAATACCCAAACTCAGTTAGAGAATACTTGAGCTTTGCTTATATAAATTGTGTGAAGTGTTAAAGAACAGGCTTCCAAAACACATTTCAGACAGTGACTCCATGTCACTTTGCATATCTTACTGTAATATTGAAAAACAGGTTCAATCCACACTTGTCAGGACAGCAGTGGTAGTAGAGGATTATTGAAGGTGGAGCTGATCCTCCCTTGGACTGGGGGAATGGTAAAGATGGTCTCTACGGGTGCCTCGACATTTTCAGTCGAGAGATTTGTTTGCCCTCGGTAAAATGTAGCAATGAAATATATCTAGCATATATTTAGGTGCTTGTATTTCTCTGTCTGTCGTTAGTTCTACCCCCGAGACTCTTTCAAGCACTAAAGGTCCCTGAAGCATGAGAACTCCACCATATATTGGCCAAGATTTGACGGGGAGTGTGTGTGCCTTCTGTGATCACATCAGTCCCATTTAATTCTTCATAAGACTCAGTGTACTGAGTTGCCTAAGTATTTGGCAGTTAGAATTGTGACCAACAGTTGTACTATTGATTTTGAAGTACATTGTTCTTAGAAATTTGAACATCCTGCTAGCTGTTTTCAGTGGAATCCTTTTAAAATGTTACAGACTAATGTACCTTTTTATTGTAAAAATCTTACTAACATGAATAACATCCAAATGCACAGTTTGTTTGGGAGTCAATAATGTCATTCTCCGTGCTGTCCTCAGGCAAGCAAATGACGTTTTGAAATACAAGATTTTAAAATGTATGAAAGACTCTGCAACTGAAGTATTGCAGAAAATCAAAGACATTGTCTGCTACATTAATAAGTGAAATTATTTGATGAAATTCATAGCTGCAGTTCTCCTGCAGACAATCATGATATATTAAAAAGTTCATGGAAATAGACAGGCCCTGTGTGAACCTTCAGAACAATACCAAAAGGACAATGAGTCTGAATTTGGCTGGATAACACATTAATTGTCTTTTGGAAGTTATTGTTAAACAGTAGTATGCAGGGTAATCTCTTAGAATTTAAGTCAAATGTATTTAAGGTGGGATTTATTTATTTATTTGCAGTTTCATGAGGGGAGGCAGCACTTGTGCCTCCTAAAATTGTGAGGGTTTTTCATTCTGTGTTTTGTCCTGTGTCTCTGAGAGGTGGCTTGACGTATCAGAATGACACTTGGGTATTTGTAGACTTATGCTGGTTTGTAATACTGTATTTACACCATCAGTTGCAGTGGTCACTTTATAAATTTGCATAAAGTTGCTCACTGTCATAGGTTTTTCAGTCTTCCACCTATTCCGTTGTTCTAAAACAAAGCCAGTGAGGGAATTCGTGTTTGTCCTTCATTTGAACAAGGTGAGTTTCCTCAGTTCCATCTGTGGCGTTGAAGAGCATCTAAGGCAGCTACAGGTTATGTTGCATATGATGCTATAGCGCTGTGGTGTGCCTGGGTCCAGCAGAAAAGGTGGGCTCTACTCTTCAAGCTCTGGTTTCATGAGATAGTTTTACTCTGCCTTATGTAGCTGTGTTTCTCCATTGGTCTACAGGACTGTTGGCTGTCATACTACAATGTGCACCTGAACTTTGCCATTTTAAATGGCTTGAGAGAATGCTTTCCCCCTGAGTGCTTTTGTTTGTGAAGTCTCAGGATGACAATGAGGAACTGTGAGAAACCAAGATGAAGAGACAGCCTTTCATATAGCAGTTGCACAAAAATGGTAAGAAAAGCAGGACATGCACTTTAGTTTTTCAGTTTCATAGCCTTCATATTGACAGCACTCAGTTTTCCTCCATCCCACGCATGGAATACTTTGAACTCAAGGAGATGTGTTGCATCCTTACAAGGATGCTCCTCATAGAAAATATTTGCTTAGCACTAGACTGTTTTTTTTTTTACTAAGCTTTCAATGTGTCGTGGTTATCTCACCCACTTTGTGGAAGATCCTTGAAGTAAAAGCTTCCTTATGGTTTAGGCTTGTGCAACTCTGGTGTAGATCAATATGTCTTGTCTTCCAACTGAAGAAATCTTTTACCGTTTGGATTCCTCAGCCTAGAATTAACATCAGTAAATGCAGATACCTCTGTTCCTGGAAAGATGTAGAAGGCAGTGAAAATACCAAGTATGGTCCTCAGAAGAAATCCTTTCTCCACTCATTTTGTTAGTTTTGGAATAAAACCTAGATTCTAAAAGGGACCTCATGCAAACAAGTATGTTTCCGATTTTGTGTAAATCTCAGGCTGTTGGCTGGGGTTTGCTTAAAAAACAAGTTTTCACATGGCTTTGATGCAATTGCCCATTAAATTATATTGGAAACCACTGCATACGGACCAGTATGGATGCACAGTTCAGGACTGTGCAGTGGAAATTTGCTGGGTGTAAAGATGTTTCCTTTTTTCATCTTTACCTTCTTCTTTCCCTTGACTGCATTCAGCTCTGAAATTCTCATTTAATTTGCAATATTGCACCAGCTCATGTGCACTGTGTAATTAGTGATTCTGAACTCCACAGCCTGACCCTCATACTGCATGCAGTCTCCTTTGCCAAAAGGGCAAGAAGGGGCATGTGCTCAGTATGGATGAAGCTATCTATATCTTCTACACCATCTGAGCTTCTGTGTCTCTATCTGCACCACTGAAGGATGAGGCCATTTGGTAATCACAGCTGAATTCTGGCTAAGTCAAAATGTTCACTTGTCTGCACATTCCCCATATGCTGGTGGACAAACATCAGGATAATCAAGCATAAAATAAGAGCCCCGATTCTCAGATGAAAGAGTGAAGGCAGACTTGCATTCGTTGCCCACACAGAGGTATCATTATGGACTAGATCCTTATCTCTTAGATACTGCAGAATATGTACAAAAGCTTCTGCAAACTGTTGTGCTGCTGATTCCTGCACAGACCTTAAGGACTCATTCTCTGTGTGCCCATGTCAGTCGGCCCAGGGACTGTGCAGTGCTCCCTACAGCGTGGGGATAGGTAACACGTTTCAGTAAATTTTACAGTATCCAAAGGGCATGGCTATCATGTGATACACTTCCACTGAGGAGGCGTTAATTTTTACCACAGAATTCATGTTTCTTAAAGGAAATCATTAGTCCGTGGCTGTGTCCCATTAGCAAATGCAGGTATTAGAATTGCTCCCCACGTTGTTTTGCTGGATTTTTTTCTCTGTTTGAGTGAGTTTTCTTTCTCGGTGGAAATCCCATTTAGCTTACACTTGGTAGTTTGTTTTTTCCAAAGTATAACCTCAAGCTAAATTCTTTTGCTTATGCTGCTTTGTTTTTTGCAAAGCTTTAAGCTGAAGTTAACCTTCCTATTAGCATTTTAATGGAAAGGGAGATTCTACCACTTAGGAAGAACTTCTGTCTGATTTCAAATAGCACCATAGTAAAGGTAGGAAATCCTGCTTTCCAGTATTTGCAAATTTCTTCTTTTCCTACAGCAGGATTTTCTCTTTATTGATATAAATAAGAACAGCATTTGGCAGGGACTTCCCAAGTCATCTGTTTCAGTAATTTCCGTTATAACCACATCAACTCTTTCACATTGTAAGCCAGTCAATCTTGTTATAAACAAAATTGAGAGGTGTTTTGCCTCTACCTTCTTTAGTCAAAGCCTATTCTAAATGCTTGCTTTTCTGGTAGTTAAAATACCTCTTCATAGCTTAAGTGAATTTATGGTCACTTATAGCCACTTGTTCCAGTGCCACTAATGTCCTTTAGCTGAAACATTTTTCTCTTAAGTGCAAATGGCTTTCCAAATAGGATTTTGTTGCCATAGTCCCTCCTTACAAATGTCCTCATATAGTGTGACACTGTATAGGGAGCCCTTTCATAAGTGGGGATCTGAAAGTGGGCCAGGGCATTGTGTGCCTAAGTAAATAATATTAAATGTACTGTCAGGTTTCCAAAGGTACTGCAGGGTCTAACACCCTCCCAAAACAGTGGAAGTTAAGTCATGTGAAAATTGAAGGGCAAGCAGTAGATTTGTTATACAGGCAAGAATTACTTATGAAAAGTTCACAAGATGGTAAAGATTTTAAAGTAGTGGTTATAATAATAGCTTTGCTCCTGCTTGCTAGGGTTTCCATTAGATGTTAATTCTATTATTAAAAACTATATTTGTTTTATTTATGATCCTGTTTTCTTAGAAGACACTTATTGATCAAAACAGCCCTCACCTCATCAAAAATTCAGGGCACTATCCAGATCAGTTGTCAAGCTGATATATTAAACCAGAATATGTTTTAACAGTAGCAGGTACAAAGTGATGTGCCCAGCAAGAAGAGGAGGCAGGTACACCTACAAAATATGTTCCAAAACTGCAAAGCACCCTCATGGCCCATGGGGTGAGGGTGCGTTGTCATGCTGTCCCAGTGGAGCCACAGTGCTTCCTTGGTGCAGGACCAGGGCTGTTGGCAGGAAGAGGCTGGTGATAAGAGAATGTTGAAAGGGCTTAATACTGAGATAATTTAATATCTCTGCTGTTAAAAGTACTAGGCAGCTGCCTATCCGATGGTGTATTTGGTGCTTCCACATAGAAGGGTTCGCTGTCAGTCACTGTAAAAGACGGAAGCTAAAAAGCCAGGCAGGTTCATACATGACACAGTAGGGAGTTACTAAGTGGAGCGAAGTGTCCATGTGATGGTGTTGGTGCTGTCTCCTGGCTGGAAGGTGAAGACCAGCATCAGTATATGCCAGCCCCTGAGCACCGGCTTGGTATGGCATCTACAATGCACGCTTACATCAAGATAGTATGACCGTGTTGGCTTTTTACTATGCTAGCTGGGAGACCTGTTGGTAGAAAGCTACGTTTTTCTTGTAAATTGGTTAAGTATTGGTGTGTTTGGGAAAAGTGTTGGATCTTGCACACTTGATGGGGCTGTGTTAAAAGACAGAAATCTCCATCTGTGGTATGAGAGTGGTTCAGTGTTAAGTGTCAGCACAGCAGGTCACCAGGGCTTGTATGACTTAACTGTACCCAGAGTTATTTATATTCTTTAATTGAAAGCAAGGTCTATAAAGCTGCTGTCCTGAAGAATCAGAAATTTGAGTACAGGAGGATTTCCAACCAAAAAAAATAATATTGGATCAATAAATAAAATATAATTGTAAGAGGATAAACATGCAATGCCAGGCACTACATCTCTTCCCAATCCGGGTGAGGTGGTGATGTTGCATTATATTAACATGAAAGTCTTTTGTGAGGCAGGGTGACTGTACCTGAGATAATCCACTCCTACAGAGGTGAAAGAAGCTGTTAATGTAATGTATTTTCTGTTTTGGATAAACCATTATGTTTGGACAGACCGATTGCATATTTTCCAAATCATCTTTCCTTCCTTTTAAATAAAAACTCATGAGGAGAACAAAACCACTAAGATCATATGTTAGGTCTTGAGATCACCCTTGATGCAAAGTTAAATGGTTTGAGTTTAAAAATACTCATTTTACAGGTTGCTGTTTTTTACGTATGTTCTGTTAAATGGCTGTAACCACAGGCGGGTACCCCAAATTTTCACATATAAAACTGTCATTTTAATTTAAAATAGCTCAAAAGCACCATCTCAGTCACTTGATTCAGCCCAAATTCATCTTACCTGGAGTCAGGATTTTGACTTAAAAGCTGGCAATGGTGTCCTAAGTTGAACTTGTTTGATTTATCTTCATTCAGGAAGCAAAATTAAAGGCAAGTAGCATAACTTCATCGTGGATCATGTACACAAGAGGAATGTTGATGGTATACGAGTGCAGAGTTACTGGTGTTTGTGAGCTGTTTGACTGCTGTGCTAACAAACTTTTGACTTTGTGTATATGTAATGATTTTTCAAAGAATCAGTGATCACTGGGTCAGCAATAATTGGTGCCAGGGAAACATTTCAGCCAGTCTTCCTCAGCAGTCATGTGTTAATTTTCTCTGGGTTTTGAATACCTAGAAAACATGTTCATATTCACTTGTGTAGTAACACGTAATTAAAAATGCTATAGAGACTTGGAGGGGTGGGCTTAATGTTGGGCTTAATCTTGACAAGTGGGCAGCATGTACTGATGAAGTGGAAGAATAGGTGGCCTTGTTTGCAAAGAAGAAGCATCAGGAGGAGAAAAATTCACTGCAGAAGTCACTGTAAGGAACTAAGAATGGAAGTCCATGATATGAACTGGCCAACTTGGATTATTTAGGAGCTAACCATTCTATCATGCTGTTCAGCAAACAGCACTGGACTTCAAACTGCAGCTCAACTAGATCCGAAGCCCAGACTTTGGGATGTTACCAGTTCAATGGCACATTGCATTCTGTGCATGCATGACATACAAAGGACATCTGGAAATGTTTCATCTGACCGTGGGATTATATTTATTTATCACTTGCAAGCCTGCCCATTGTCACGATTTACCACTTAGGGCATCACAGCCTCTAGGCATGGAAGCCAATGTCATTGATTATGTCTGGTGGACACCAGGGTCAAGAACACTACACTGAAAGTATTCCTCAACCATCTTGCAGGATTTCGGTGTCAGACTATGGAGAGCTGCTGACCGAAGCCCTCAGAGGGAGGATATTTATGCAGTTTTCAGGAGAGTAAATGCACCCAACTGCATAGGTCCTGTACCTGCCTGCCATCTAGTTTAGCACCAAGACTGGATACCACTTCTCAAGAAGCATTCAAACCAGTGCAGGCTGGGGATGACAGGCACCCTGATGAATTTTGGATCTCTCTCTCAAGACTCACCATGAAAAGGGTTCTACAGGTGCATCCTATTAGGAAACAGGCATGGACATTTAAATAAAATGCTGAGCTCTCTTTCCTAGTGAAGGGAACTGTTCCATGTGAGAGAGGGACAGTTGGTTTATGACATGCACATAGCTCATTAGTGACACAGGCTGACATTTCATTCTGCTTCTGCTTATTCTGTTTGGTCCACAGAGGAATCAAGAAACAGGAAGTAATAGCTTACATTGGCAAGAGATCGTGGATCTTTTCAGATGACCTTGTCTTGTGTGTTCCTACCTGTCACCCAGATTTACAGCAGAGCCAGGATGGGTTAATTTCCTGCCTGTCCCCAGATCCTTTGACAGAGTGTTGTACAGCATTGTTGGGTTAAGTTTGTTCAAAGTAATGGGTTCCAAAGGCCTAATGCCTTTTGTGTGATCTCTTAAGGGACTAACACTAATGAAGAGGAGAACAGTGAGTGTGTTTTTCTTCAGTCATGCCACGCTAGTATGTCATGCTGTTATAGCCTGTATGACATGCTGGTCTCAGAGTCAAACTCCTGCTGCACATGGGGTTATTATAAGTGTGCCACTTACAATAGCTTGACCTAGGATTTGGCACACATGTTTCAGCCTGGGAGTAGTCATTTACTTGCCCACATTTTTGAGCTGGTGATTTATAAATTTGAAATGCTCAGAAGAATTAAAGGGAACTGAGAGAGTCACCATTTGGGTGCCCCACACATTTCAGCAGTACATGAAGTGTGTGTCCAGCCCAGCAAGGTCTTTGCAGATGAGAGAAGTGATTTATGCTTGTGCTCAATGTCAAGCATATGCAACGGCAGCAGGTCTTCAGGCGGGCTTAGGATTTGGATAGGGTTAGAACAGAGACAAAGTCTAATGCTCTAGTTGGAGTGAGGCTGAGGAGGGGCTGCCAAAGGAAAACAGACCATTCTTCTGGAGCTTTCATCAGAAATTTTTTTTGCCAGAGCTGGAGCTTTGACATTCAGCATGCGCTGATAACTCCTTTCTCACAATGCTATGGGGCAGGCAATCTTGGCTGACATTGACTCACAGGCTAGCTTTGTTACTTATTTTCTATACCATGTCCATGGAGGCTGCAGTCACATCTGCAATGTCATTTAAACAGGCTTGGGTATGGAGCAATCCTGTGCATGTGCTCAGGAGCAGAAACTGTCTGTCAAGTGGCATCACTAAGCAGAGATAGAGACAGGATTTCCCTTTGTTCCAGTCTCAAAGTACTACTGTAGTTGTGTGTCCCCTGGCCATAGCTTTAACACATAGTAGAGTAGAAGTGCACCCATGTACCTTAAGTGTTGGTATAAAACAGGTTGTACATTTGGGTAAGTGAGCATGTCTGCAGTTTTCCAACTTCTCTTTCAGTTTACGCAGTATCTCCAGTCTATCTTGCTGTTGTATAGGTTTAGATTTCAGCGTAGGGTTTTCTTGAGCTCATTCATGTAAGTATCATATCTTGCAAGATATCCAGTCTTGAATAGCTCTTCCATTGTCTTAGAGGCCTTAGTCTGCCAACCCAAAGGAAGTCCATTCTTGCAGGAACAGACAGTTCACCTGAGAAAGGAATGCCTACACCTGAGATCTGCAAAGGATGGGATATGCCTTTGTTGAAAGCTGTGATGTGGGAGCTACAGATAGTAGCTTGGTGTTCTCCAGATTCCTCCAGAATTCAAGGGGTTTTTAAAAAAACAAAGAGCAAAAGGCTGTAACTGCTGCAGCTGTGAAAGAAGCTTTCAAAACTAACATGAGTTTAAATTGGGAAGCTTTATCTGCCTGAATCTGAAGCTTCAAAATATAAAAGCCATTTCAGTCAATTCAGTGGCTTAATGAAGTAACAAAAGCATCATATGAAATTATGCAAAACCAGAGGAAATTCAATATCCTGAAACCTTACACCCAGATTAATAAAATTAACAGCAAGGTATAAAAGGACACATTTGAGAGATTATGTTGAAATTCAGCTGGTTTAAGGGTTTGAAATTCAGAGTTTTAAGAGCCTTTGCTAAGTGCTGTATGGCAATACTCTAAGTACAGTAGTTAAATACAATATTTTGGGCAAAGGAAGTGATGGGATTTTTGTTTTCTCTTTTTTTCTTTTTTCTTTCTTCTTTCTTCTCCCCCAACCTCCCCAGCACATTTGTTTCAGATTGGAGGAAGTTAAATATGCTTCAAAGATATAGTCTTAATTTCATGAAGAAAAATATGTAACTGTGTTTTGTATAGGAAAATGTCACACCAAGATATTTCTATTTGGGGAAAAGAGCTATATTACTCTTCCTTTCCTTTTTTTTTTTTTTAAATCTAAAACTAAATCTGACATTAATTTACAGTTTCAGGCTACCAATAACACACTTCTTTTCCTTCATAAACTGTTTGTCTGAAAATATCAGCTGGGCTCCTACCTTGAATATTTGAGAACTGCTCAGTGTTCAAACAATGTGAAAATAAAATTGGAATCTCCTAGTTTCTGCTGCTTCTCACTATCATATTTTAAATTGAACAAGCAATATGTAGAATTGAAAACAAAAGAAAGGAATTAAAACCCGAGAGGGCTGACACCTGGGAAAGGATGTAATACACCTGAACTTATAATGTATGAATTAAAAAATGTGCTTACCACGAGTAGCAGCAGAAATGAACACTAAGAATTAGATGCTGAACTCCGAAGTCTTACCTTCAAACTTTGGAAACTTGAGTTCAGGTGCCACATTTGCTCTCCTCTGTGGCAGGTGCTGTGCCGGCACTCAGGAGTCAGCCCTCTCACACCACAATAGCAGCATGACTGTAATCAGCCCAGAGCTTCTGCTTGCCCTGAATGTGCTCACTTGTGAGACTGCAGCCTCACCTCTTAAAGGGTATTATCTATCTCCAGATGAAATTTGCTTCACTACTGGGATTCAAACTGTAAAGTTTCCTGATCTGAGAGTTCTTCCCTGCTCCTAAACCCATGCTCCCTCTGCAGCAGTAGAAAGTGCAGTGATAAATATGAGACTAGACCTTTACCTAGGGTATGAGGAAAGCACTTCTTCATTGATGGTGGAAAGCATCTTGTCAAAGCCCACATTTCATATCCCAGTTTCCTTCACAGAGTCCCTCAAGAAAATTCTGTATGCTTGTAATCTCGGTGCATCTCTGACAGTCCCCATGGCTTGTACTTGTACTGTATGTGTCTCTCCTCTTCACACCTAGGATTCTGCATACTTGTTTCCCAAAGGAAACATTTCAGTGTTTTTGGTAAATCATCTTTCTAAGAGCCAGAGGAAATGGAAAAAAGGAGGAAAGGGGCTTGCATGCTGTTAAATGGATAGAAAGAGCATACTCTGTGGTGCTGTTTGCTCCCAGAGTAGTGTGAATTCAGAGATTTTGAGCATTCCCCAGTGGATGCTGCTCGCCCCAATCCAGATTTTCCAAATATGCTGACATGGCAGACGAGCATCAGAGACAAACAAGTGCTTCTCTGAAAACACTTCATCAAAGCCTATTTGTTATGACTAACAGCAATCAGTGTACAAAAGAGACAGAGACATCTCTTGAGTTAAGATAACGTGAGGAAAGAGAGAATGAGCAATTTCCTCAGACACAGCCTGAGCTCCTGCCAAGCCAGTTTGCTGCCCCAGCCAACTCAGCTTGGTCATGGTAAAGAGCATCTGCCTCAGCCACCGTGGCCAAGGCGAGCACAGTGACTCCTGACACCGAGCTGCCTGCTTCTCTCATGACTCACATCAGACTCTGTTAAGTCAGGTTCTTCAACCTAAAAAATACGACTGCAGAATAATCCTTGTTGGTTTGTTTCCTTTTCAAGTAAGCATAAATCCTATCACCGAGTCCTCTGTCATGGTGCTGTGGTCATTGTGCTGCTGTGGGCTGGGTCTCAAGGAGGGCTCTGATTGCTTCAGGGGTGCTTCACATATTATTAAATGAAATCTCAAAGACGGAGAGATGGTAGTTTGTGATAGATACGTTTGTAAAACCTGGGAGGAAAACACTGGGGGAAAAGATGGAGGGAGAAAATTTGCTCTGTTAGACATCCGTATATTGAATGTGACAACATTTAACATTACTAGCAGGAAAACATATCATGTATTAAATTTACGTACTGTATTATGGGGTGCTTTTATACAACAGTTTGGCACTCTTAGTGAAGTTTTGAATTGAGAAGTGATAAAGAAAATTCTAGTGTAAAATATGCTAACTTCAATATTCATAAACCATGCCATACTTTAAAGGACCCGATCCTGTTCATATCCACAGAAGTGGAAGCTTTGCCATTGACTTCCATGGAAACAAGGTCAGCTACACAATAGGATTCCAAGAATGATTTATTGTCCCCATGATATTAATTTTCACCCCATTAGTGTTCCTTTTCGTTAGTGTGACCTTCAGTCTTGCATAGTGAAATACTCATTGCTCCAAACTGTGACATAACATGATGAGAGTGCAACTGATAAGGCAGTGATCTGAATAAAACAAGATAGTACCAGTGAGCAGGAACTTCTTGTACAGTCCAGTGGACTTCTGGCCCACACTTTGTACTGGTTTTGGATACCCTGGCAGTATAAAATCTGTATCATTCTAATAAATAAGTTATTTTGTATGCTTGAGGGATCAAAATATCTTTTATAAGATGCATTTCTTTGCTGTTCATTTTTCCAGTGCTTCAATGACTGAACTGTAGCATTCAGACGTATTTTCTTATGGGGCAAATTAATGTTGGTTTGCTTTTCCAAATAAAAATATCTAGCTTTGGTTCTATCAGACAAATGGAGAACAGAGGACTAATCCCAGTGGAACAGGAATTCAGTTATGAACCATCTATATCACAGACCTTGGAAATCTTGAGTTGCATTTTCCATTGAAAAATAGAGATGTTTGATGTAGTGACAGATGATATACTATACTGTATTTTCTTTTTCTATTGCTGTTGGAATTGTATATTTAGTGAATTACTTGTGATTTATGATAGTGTTTTAAGGACTTGCTAGTTCTTCCTGGGATAAGATGGCATATTTTAACTATATTAATGGTTTGAGACTTAAGGATAGCACCATATATTTTTTTAATCTTTCAGCAGTGAAGCCACAATTTATACAAATGGATTCACTCTGTCTTTAGCTCAAGCAACTCTGACAAAGGATGTCATTTGAAGTAATGTTGCTCATCATTCATAGGCGCAAAAGCTTAAGGCTCCATTGCTTGATATGAAATTGAGTTGGAGTTTTCAACTCCTTGCAAGATCAGTATATGGCGTTAATGATAATTTAACTGTTTTATGCAGCTCTGGGTTAGACTACTTTTGAACATGAAGGTGCTTATTTACTAACAGAAAGAGATATACTAACTTGAGAGTATGTAGGAGGAGAAAAGAAGCATTCCAGCAACAACTCAGAATTCCCTGAATGTCAGCTTTGGAGCAGTTAAAAACCAGCATTACAATGTGTTCAACCAAAAGTGGCTATTTACAGTACAGTATATTAGATCCCTTTACAGCCCCTTGGTAAGGAAGTACATCATTGCAGAGTAATACCAAGAGGTGGGAGATGTCTCTGACTTTTACTTTGGTGAATTATCTGAAATGGAGCCCAGTCCAGCAGTTGCACTTGAATACTGCCTTTTGTTGTGGTATCAGTAATGAATATAGAGGGACCTATCTCTGGATGGGTAATAATCAACAAAAACATGGTACAGAAAGTAGTCCTTAGACGCAGTCTAAGAATAATAACCGATTAAGACAAATGTTCTGTCTTAAAAACTTATCTAACATTACTGCTGCATTGTAGCTTTGCTCCTGTGATCCGACCCTTGTATGCTGCCGCTATCCTTTTACTCCTGAAAAAACCCCACCCTTCCTTTCTCTGTTTAATTAACTGATTCTGTAAAAAGCAGTGAATGATACCATATGGTTTATAGACGAGTGATAGATCTTTATGTAGTGCCTGTTTTACAAGTGTGTTGACACACAAATATTTTCTTTAATTATTAACTAAAATCTAGGAGAGAAAGTGAGAATATTTCCCACCTGTAACCCTGTAGTTAGATTATCTCCATCTTACCCCTTTAAAATCCTGTGTTCTGTGATTACTAATCCAAATATTATTTATCTCCTGAGAAACTGTGATGCTCCTTAGATGTGTCTCAAGTCTTTCAGTTTAAAACGTTGCCTTACATTTCTAGAAAATGTAGAATTGAAGGAAAGGACTTGACAAACAAGGCATGATATTTTTTCCTGTACTAAAGAAAACATGATTGATAACTATTACGCATCAGGAGGAGTTGATGGACCTTTACACGTTGATTAGAGAGAACTCGTGATGCGTAATACATTTTAAAGTGGACAACAGAAACAAAACAACTGGGGGCAGGTTGTGGGTAAAATAAACCCATGTACCAGGAGCAGGTTGTCACACTCACTGTATGATGACCATGACAAGGAATAAGACCTTGACTGTTCCCTACACTGTCCC
>NW_009920706.1:22155-23682 GCF_000696875.1 Nestor notabilis
CTGAATTTGTGCTCAGCTTCTCCATCAGCTTCTCCCATCCTTTGGGATTGAAGAATTATCGATGGTCAGAATTTTCTATTTTTGATCTGGGAGGAAACTTGTGGGGTTTTTTCTCAGCTTTTGCTTTCATTTTACATTGGAGCAAAAGCCCCAGTTCTCGAAAACCCCCTCATAAAGGCACGTCTGAAGAATGCCATGTGAAAATACTGGTTCAGAAAGAAATAGAAGCTTTAGGGTGGCATTACTGGAAAATTGAGGGGCATGTGAGTGGAATCTTGTTTAAATGACTTTCTTTGTTGCGTGACATTGTTCCATAAGCTGGGGCAGTAACACTACATAATCATAGATATAAAATGGCAGTCAAAATAGTAGGTTGAGTTTCATTTGAATGATGTAGTTTAAATGTAATGGCAGTTACTACCTAGAACAGATTGAATTGTCTTGTTCTCTTGTTGAAAATGTCAAAGCAAAATCTTAAATTGCTTCAACACATGACAAACAGAAGACACTTTCAACAGGAAAATGAAGTGTCAAGCAGGTTCGTTACAAGCTGACAGAATTTCATGAAAAATTTCTCAGAAGTTACATTCCTGGTACAAAACTTGTATCTGGCTGCTGGGAAAAAACAGCAGAAAACCTAAAAACAGAGTAATGAATGGTCCTCTGAGAACAGCAGAGAAATGCAGAAGCCAAAGAGAGTGATCTCTGTTTTGAGCTGTTTCACCAGCAGTGTCCCAGTGGCTGAGGGGTAGGAGCAGTGTGGATTCCCATCCTGGCAGCAGGATGGAGAAATTGCAGGAGAACAGAATCCGCTCCCTAGGATTCTGTGTATGTGCGAGTAGTTCAGGCAGGGGCAGAGTATCCTTGGTCAGCACATTGATGTCACTGTTCACTGTTAATGAAAACAGGTTGGGCTCCTCTCCTCTCCCTCTCCTTTCTCGGCTTGATGATTTTTGGCTTTTTCTGTGGTGTTTTTGTTGTTGGTTTTCTCTATTTCTCCACATGCCTATCTTATGCCTGCTTTTATTCATTTTCCTGCTCGTGCAACCAATAATGACATGATTCAGCCCAGTTTTTTCTCAACAGTGCTACATGTGCTTAATGAATAATACAATTCAAAACTTCTTCAGTGATAAAATGGAAAAAAAAAAAACCGATAGCTAAACCTGGTGGAATATATTTTACGGTTTTTGAAGACAAATTAGAGACAAAGAATCTACATAAATTTTGCATGAACGTTTTATCAAAAGGTTTTTCCTGTGAAGTACAGTAACATTTTTCATCATTGTAGCAAGCTTTGAACCCAGGGTGTTAATCCAAAGAATTTATCAGGATTAATAGGCTGGATGGGGCAGGGTGAAACATACTCATTAACCCTCTGTGGAGCAAAAACAATTAGCAAGAGACGACTTAACCAAGAATCCATGTTTCTTATTTGTGAATGTCATTAATCTAAGAAACTTCCAATTGAAATTCCATCTAGAAGTTGTTTGTGGTATGGCAGCTTTGAAATTGTAATGGTCCTGC
>NW_009920706.1:23713-24253 GCF_000696875.1 Nestor notabilis
AAGCTGTTACACTGTGTAACATCTAATCATGGCCAAAGTACAAGTTTTAAATGGTTTCTACTGCCTTTGAGACTTCAGGTGAAATACATTTTCAATGTTGATCTTCAGTGGCTCTGTCTTATTCTTTGAAAAACTGCAGAGGAATGTTTGATCTGTAGCAAAGGTTTTGACTCAAGGCTACCTCAGGGCACAGGGAAGCCCTGCAGCTGCCTGAAACAGCAAACCAGGAGTGGTGGCAAAATGGCACCAGCTCCTCCTTCACCTTGTTGTGGTGTGCACTGGCTGGAGACAGCTATTGAGCTTGGAAATGGCTTTGCCAAGCCCTCAAAAGAGCATCCATAGTTTTGCCTAGATACAGTACCCTAGGTGCTTAGTTCAGCTGGCATCCATCATCTGCAATAATTTTCTTTTGATTCACTAATCGTGGCAGTCAGGTGAAGTTCCCAACAACTGGAGAAAGGGAAATATAACCCTCTTCTTCAAGAAGGGGAAAATGGAAGACCTGGGATCAGTCAGTCCCACCTCTGTGCCTGGCAGGAT